>NW_018128124.1:53877-108389 GCF_001952655.1 Monopterus albus
TCCTGCTGGATTTTCTCACCTTGCCTTGGGCCAGCTGCAAGGAAAATATCTCGGGAAAAGAGCGGACAAGCCAGCAAAAACAACCTGCAGACCTGACCGAGTCATCATGTATGGGTTTTGGAAAATGTGGCCTAAACAAAATTGAAGTTCATTTGCTTCTAACTATCAGACACTTACTTTTGTGAAGCTTTTTTGGCATGAAAAAATGAATGAAGTCTTCAAAAAAAGTTAATGAAGGAAAAAAACACACCCTACGACAGAATTTAATTACAATTTTGGACAATTAAACCAGAAGTTGTGAGGATAAATAGCTCTCTGATTTACAGTGGAATTAAACCCTAACCCTAAATATGTGATGCTGTCAACACTTGTTAAAAAGAAACTACAGACAGCAAATGGCACTTTTATGTCTCTAGAATGTCTGTTTTGCCACCAAATAATCTGCACCTCTTCAGGTTTCTTTAATTAAGAAAAACAATCCAGGCCATAACAAGTAGTGGATCTACTTACATTAACTGGCTTAATGACCCAGAGACACTTCATTAATCAAGTGTTGGTTTACAGTTCCAGATGTTTTTCATAGTTTACCTCTACGAGCAACTTAATCATATACATTCTTTCTGCAGTCAGTAAAACAGGTGTTATATTAGCAGAGCTGCAACTAATAATTTGTTTTTATTTTAGGCTAGTCTGTCCATTTGTTTTGGCTATAAAATGTAAAAAAAGCATTTTTAAAAAAAATGCCTGTTATATATGTATTCAAATAGCTAATTTTATTCTAGCAACACTATAGCAAGATATTCAGCCACATATGACAAAGTAATGCATCAAGTCTTCACATTTGAGACGCTGGATTCAGACCATGTTTGACCTTTTAGCTTAAAAAAAAAAAGACAAAACAAAAACAACTGCTCAATTATCAAATTAGACACCAACTCATTTTCTGCCAATTGACTAATAATTTCAGATTGAGACAGCAGAGTCTGAAAAATGTGATTCCAGGGAATACTGAGGAGTTTGGAGGATCTGATTTTAATACCTCAGGTATGTTAAATGGGCTAGCTGTCTCCTGGTGACTAATAAACCCGGCCAAACAGAAAACTGTGAGCCTTTACAGATGTGAGCAATAGTAGTTCAGTGAAACTGAAGATGGAAACTCTACCATCACTCTGCCAACCTTGCTCTAAGAATAAACTCCTTCACTTAAACAAATTGCATAATTTTCCACAACAAATGCTGTCACACAATGACAGCACACTCTCTGTTTCCTTCTTCCTGATGCATCCCCCAAAGCCATCTGACCTCCCATGCCCCTAATTGCCACGGCCAATCCGTCTTTAATCCACGTTCATGCTGTTCTTACCAGGTCACCACGCCTGTGAGGAGGTTCCAGGATTCTGTGACTCAGCATGGAGAAAGGAGGAGACGTCTTTATTACCAGCAGGAGAAAGCTAACAGGCAGCCCCAGCAACCAGACAGAATAGGTCAAACCAGGCTACAACTGGAGACCTCCTGACTATGGCTGGCAGGTCATTTAGATGGGAGAGGCATCGGTCCCTCACAACAACAGGACAAGAGCATTTCATGTCATGTTAATTGGTGGTAATAACTAGAAGATCTGACCTTTTGTCTTCTATGCAATTCTCAGTTTTACATGACACAATGTTTGTCAGCACTTAATACAGGATGAACTGTACCAAAAAGAGAAATACTCCCATTTCAGTAAGTCGAAAATGAAATCATCTTCCAAAGGCGATTAAATGACATACAGCATGTAAGTAAAACCTGGGTCATTGCTACAGAACAAAATAGCCAAATAGGAAAATACTAAGTAATGCTATATTATTTAAATCTGGTTGTATACAAATGAAATAGTTAATATGCACATAAGAACATGACAGAGACTAAGGTTACCTTGGTATTAAAACCCATGGCATTCTGGGAGGTTTTGTAGAGCTCAGGGTATTTTAGCATGTTCTCTTTCCTGCAGGAGCGCTCAAATATTCCCAGAGTGAGAGGAGGCAGAGCGGTGAAGATCTGGAGGAGAAAAAAATCCATGCAAATATCAGATTCATTCAGATGATTTAAAGTGATGACATTAATAGGGACGCTTCCAACAAATGAAGCAAACATGAACGATTCATGTAAAGAGCTAAACCTCCAAAGTAAAAATATTAAAATTACTGTCCTCTAGAATTTGGCGGTCTTGGTCATTCCCGCTGCCAAATGTACAGTGGATATAAACTGAACTGCTCCTGTCTTAAAATTTTTTAAAAAAAGGATGAAAATATGGATTTCTTTTCAAACTGAGAACAAATAATCGTTTGAGACAACAAATCTTGCACTTTGCAAACTTATGGTAGATCTATGGCTTTAGTATAGCCACCATCTCCGTATGTTACTTGAAGAAAACTTTGCTCCATTCTTTATTTTACATCACTAAAAACCATTAACCTTAAAAGATTTAAGGGTGTTTTATTTTTGATATTTCACGCATGTTCACATCTGTGATGCTCTTCACTAAAAACTAGGTATTTACGCCTGCTAACGTGTAATTTCCTAGTGGTGTCGTAATGTTGTTCTGCGTAGCAGCTGCTGAGAGAGGTGTGATGGTGTTGTGTGGCTGGGAGGGCTCAGCAGGCCAGTCGGTTTGTGAGACAGTTCCCTGCAGGCCCATCTGGAGTGGGAGTCTGAGGCTTCAGGATCAGTGGGCCACAGGGCATGCTCCACTGGGCTCCCTTCTTATTCAGAGCCAGGACGATCTCTATTGAACGGCAGATTCAGCCCACTGCCTCTGACAGACTCCCACAGAGTCAGGAATTCCTCCAGTTTCTGGATAAAATGAAAGACTGAACCCTCTTCCCATCCCCCAGAAAAGTACTGGTTCTAAGGGGTGGTGGTTTATTATGCAATTATGCAATTAATACAAGAATAAAAACTGTGGAAACATCTTTCTCACTTGACAGCTTGTCCCTCCCATAAATTACATCCATTTGAGGGCGATCAAGAATGTGTGGAAATTTTACTTCACACTTCTCTCATTCATTTTTGTTTATTGAATTGAGTTGATTTTAATAAACAGTTTAAAGTTACATGTCAACTCCGTGTGGACTTAGCAGCATGGTATAACTTGCAGATGCATACTTTTCTCTTCAACTGAATTCATGGCAGGTTTGAAATATGAGTTCATTAGGAGTGGTCCCATTATAAACCCCAGTGGGACTCCCTACATCAGCAGCCAGCTCCGTTACTGTTCCAGTCTTCCTATTCTTTTATCGTTCAAACGTAGCTGCACTTGCTAACTACACTCTTCAGGTATAATAAAGCTGTTGTTCATTCACATTCAGGACATAGTTTAGGCCACAAAGGGAATATGGATTTGACAGCAGGTCATAAATAAAGGTGAAAATTTTCAGAATGTTAATGACATAGCCACACAATAAAGGAATCAGGTTGGGGCACCATGACAAATCAGTTTTGTGTCACTGGGGTAAAGGACTAAAGTGGGCTCTTTAGAGGGTAAATGTTATTAACACTCACCACGTTGTACAAGCCGATGCACCAGCGTTCAAACAGAATCTGACCTGAGAAGCCATTGACAAAAGCAAACCAGATCTAAGGGGGAAAAAATTACACAAAGAACAGGTAAGAATAGTAAAAAATAAAAAACAAAACAAAACAAAAGATACAAAGCATTGAAATATAATGATATAACACAGTTTTTCTGTAGGTGTTAATCAATTTAAAATACAAGCATAAAAGATACTCCCTTTAACATTACTATTTTAATCAGGTACCCACTTAGTCGTGAGTTTGAAACTGTTGGCTTCACTCAAACAAGATGATGAAAACTACTAAATCTCTGCAGTCTTTCTAATCACCCTTTCTGTATAGTCTTTCCATTAGTAATAGTGAGAGTGAGTGTTTACCATTATCAGATCTGACACAGACTCAATATGTCTACAAACTAACAATCAGTTTGTCATCACACTACATTCTTCACTGCGTAATGACAACAGACACCTCAGATTAAGACTGCAAGATCCATCATGAGTATGAACAGATCATTGACAGAAAAGGCTTCTGCTAATTCATCTGTAAAATTACTGCAACTCCCGTTCAGGGAGTAAAACAGGAAAGTAAAGAAAAAAATAAACGTTTCCTGCCAACTTAACTCAATGATCCTAAAGCTCACATGGGTTTGTTTGCAGTGCTGACCTGTGATCAGCATGTCATTAGTCTAACTTAGTCAGATTTAAAACACAGGAAAGGAAGAGGGGCCAAACAGGGTGAATTTTTTTTAAAAAAGTGAACGTGGGAAAGCCAAGACCTCCAGATATCATTTCTGTGATACAAATTGTCCCCTGGGTTCTTCACAGGATTCCCTACAAACATATATCAAGCCTACTGGTTCCCTTCATGATCTACTTGAAGACATGCGGGTGACAACCGAGGTTAGTTATTGTGGCAGAGTCAGGACTATGGGACTCTGAATAATGCTGACATTGACATATTGTGTCAGGAAAAGGAGGTAATGTAAACCATATGCTGGTGGAGATTGATTTGATTAGTCATACTTATCTGAACAAAACTGAGATCAGGACAGTTTGAATATGTGAGTAACAGATACAATATCTAGTAGGAAAAATGGCACAAGTGAATTTTTTGTTGTTATAAAGCAAATTTTCTGACAAATACTCAAGGAAACCTGCACGTACAATTTGAAAACTGCTTCCATACTGACAGAGAATCAGACATTGCGCCTCAGTGTTTCAGTTTGACATTTCAAGGTTTAGAATGAGCTGCTGATTGTGCCAAATCTGCCAAGGCAACATCAGGGATGCCGTGTGGCCATGGCTAAAATTTATTCTCAGATTGAGGGCCCCATTTGCTCCCCCCGCCACACCAATCTACCAACCATGCCTATAACACTGTACCTGAGGTGTAATATGGTTTGTTCACACTGAAGGAGTTTAGGTCATTGATCTTTGTGCTCAGTCATGTACATTAATGAAACAGTCTGTTCTGAGACATCTTTCAGAGCATGAAGGCCCCTTTTTTATTTTTTCCCCTTGCAAAGTGCACTTGACTAGCACAGCATTAGTTGACCACATGGCTCTGTATCCATAAAACAGTACAGTACATCTGTTGGACGTGCAAGAACAGCAGTTAGTGTTTCAGGTTTTGGCTTGCTTAGAAATACATTTAGAAGAAGCCCAAGCCATGAGGCAAGTTCACCCATTAGCAAGTAATGGTAACGAGAGGCTAGCGAGTAGGTCAAACTGCTGAATTAATTTCAGCTGCTCAATGAGAGGCTCTGGGCTGATATATTGTTGTGCTAAGTTATAAAAGGCTCCTATTCATAGCATGTGGTAACTGCTTCTGTGCGAGTGTTTTGGCCTGGTCCTTGGGGTCCCAATAGCCTCTCTCTTTCTCCCTCTCCCATCTCTTGAGGGACAGATGCATTGATTTGCTCATTAGGGGAAGTACCAGGCAGGATTTTTCTTCCCCTTTTCTTCTCCTCATTGAGGGCCACTCAGCGGAGGGGCGTGGCTGGCCTCTCTCCCTGACTGCACATCATGAAAAACAGTAAAAGAGGGAAACGAGAGGTGAGAAAAGGGGGATTGGGCAGCCCCCAGCCAATAAGAAGACTTGTTGCATATTCATCATTGAATCAAAAATCATTGATTCACAGACTGCTCCACGGCTCTGTAGGCCTTGTCTAGAAGTAGCTATGGGCTGGAGGGGGTGGGTGGGGGGGCATGACATTTGTCATCACCAATGTGAGAACTGATAATCTCTTAAGTTTAGTACTGCAGAACTGCTAATGAAATTCAGACAAAGCAAGTAAAGAATAAAGAGACGATACAAAGAAGGAGCTGATAAATATGCTGGAAATATGTGGAGCCACACACAAGCTGTATTACAATGCCAGGCACGACCTCTGTGGTTTAATTCACAGCGCTACTGGTCGGCCAGCTTTGCTCTGCAACTCTCAGGCTTCCTTAACTACACTGAGCCACAGTCAATGAGCTTTCATGTAATTGCCTCATAAATAACACTTGTCCATCAAGCCCCTTGGTAGCACCCTGGAAATGTGTCAATCAAACATGAGTGGCCAGCTGGATCGCCCATTTGAACTGAGTTGCTAAGGCTTTTTTTAGCAAATGGTCTCTTAGCTTGAATGTGGTTGAATCCAGTGCTTTTCACTCCTATTCTTTGGTTAACAGTGAAATTTGTAACCAAGTCAAAGTTAGGTATTTTGCACAAACCTAAGCCACATTGATAAACATATCTGATTAATCACAGCTACTTTTTTAATTAGCTAGAAAGTCAAGCTGTGACTGTGCTTGAAATGCTCTCTAACTGATGAGCAGTAAGAATACCAACCATACTCAACAACTTTGTGAAAACCAGAAGAAACACTGTCAGTCAATCATCCACTGGAGTGACAACCCTAGTTTCTGACTGAAAAACTAACCCCAAGTGAATAACAGAAAATCTTGAATGACCACACAACTATTCCAAGAGCCTCGGACTAAGCTGAGCTCAAATTCACATGTTCCTCAATGGACACAGAATCCTTTACCCTCCTACTCCATGCCTCTTAAAAGGAACCAAAAACTCAGTGAAAGAGGAGGAGCTGGGGCCTAAACACAGAGCCCCCCCAGACCTGACATTCAAATTGTAACACACACTGTACAGGACAACGGGGCCACGAACAAAAAGTTAAAATTCCCGTCAACATCGCTGATTCTTTCCATGCAAGGCAGCCTGGAAGTCAACGAGAAAAACATGCAAGCACAAAAGTAAACCTATTAGTGCAACAAATGCAGCTTTTAGCCATACCCTGGGGTTGCTGGTGTGTTAGATGTCAGGGTCTTACAAAAGAGGGACATTTAAAATATTGAAGCAGCCAAACAGTGAAGAAATGTCCAATTATCTACTTCAATCCCCTGAAGGAGCGTAGCACGGGGGGAGGGGGAGTTATGTTTTCACAGAGCAACAAAAGATGTGCTGAAAAGAAGTTCGCCCTGCAGAGAGAGCAATAGATGTTATGTTCCACTTGTAGGAAAAGACCTGCTTTGAAAAGAGACCTGGCATGTTTTAAAGAGGAGCTGCAGTTGGACACAGAAAGATCGGATAAACAATGTTAAGAGGAATTTTGACCAGGTTCTGATGAGATAGTAGCATGTGGGTCCACTTAGAATACCCAGGAAAGGCAGAGTAAAAATGAGAGTAAAAGACACATCTGTGCCACATCTTTTGGACTGAAAAAGTACATTCTGAGTGAAACCCTGAAAAAATTACCCACTGAAAACACACAAATGACAAAAATTCTGCATTCACGCACAAATGAAATGTCATATCTAATGTTTTAAACTACTAAAAATTGAATTATCTTCAAACTGAATTTTATTTTGAACTTGGATATGTAACTTGTATTTATCTCATTTGAGAAAAGGCAGCATGATTAAACAGCTGAGTGCTGCGGTCACAATAAGCACGAAGCAGACATGCTGGAATGTCAAAAGGTAGTCTACTGATTTTCCATGGCACATAAATGAGAATGATGATGGAAAAGCAGATCAGAGGTCAAGTACGTCAGAGAAAGGGGATGTACAAAAAAAGAATTTTAAAGTGTTCATATTTCCCTGACAGGTTCTGTGATGAATAATACTTTAAAAATGTGGCTGGTCCTTGGCGCTGCAGAGTTTGACCAGGGAGCATTCACTGTGTTTGTCTCTCTTTGACAAAGCAAAGACAAAGGAACAGTGTAAATCTTTTGCTCTCTATGGGTATTGAACCCCCCCCCCCCAGGAAGTGTGGAGAGTGGGGAAAACAGTTTCTTAAGTGCTTATGTAATTTTTTTAAAAACTTTTTTTTCCACACTGGGCAAAATAGTTCCTTCCTAACTTACTTTCTAGGTACTGGAGTAACGCACTGGCATTCAACCTTCCTTTAAGAGCAGGACTGGTACTTATGAACACATGGCTCCAAATTTGCAAGGTAAGTAGCCTACATACAGTATAGTACAGTACAAACGTCCTCACATGTAGTGTGGGATACAGTGTGATCAAACACTCAGCAGTGACTTCAGATGAAGAGACACTGAGAAGATACAAATCCAAAGTTGTTGCTTCTGTCAGACAAGTGGATGGAGTGATCAAAACATCTGAGCACTCCCTGTGATAAAGCTGCTGCTGATAGGAAGCACTTAACCTGTCTGGTCAGTCTTGGTTATAAGCTCTGAACCTGCAATCAGTACTAGGTCTGGTATCTGTCAAATGCCTTCAAACCCACCGCACACCAACAGACCAGTGCAGGAAGCAGCGTGTGTGCGAACCTTCCCAAACATCATCTATTGATGTACAAGGAGAGTTGGGGCTGGGTGGCTATGAACAACATTCAGTATTCATTATTTAGTTTCCATCACAAGCAGTATAATGTGACTTTAATAATTATAGGCCTAAGGACAAATTCAATGTTATTGTCTCTCCATTTAAATTAATCTTGACAAAACTTTTCTCTGTAAATATGGCAATTCTCAGTTTTTACACATCTGAATCAATTAATTTGCCAAAACCTGTCAAATTGTGAGATATAAACACTTTGGAACATTTGCTTTTTAAAAAGATGATCTAGCAAAACAAATGAAAACCAACTGAAGGGAGCAATCAGGAGATAACGTCTGTGATCGTCAATATTTTAGGAACAGTTAAATACTGATACTGAGATAAGGCTTGATAATTACATCAGTCCGCTGTAGACAATCATTCTGGTTTTTATTTTTAGTGTGTCAATGTATAAAATGGTAAAAATTAATATCGTGTAATCCTAGAGCAAAAAAGAAATGGGAAACATCACTACTGAACTGTGTTGATTGTTCTAAGGAGCCAATAACTGGCATGGATTTCATAAAGACAGAGTTTCACTTAAATTGGGATAGTTTTCCCTTCATTACTGTGTGCGTGTACCTATCGGTGCATCCCCCTGCCCAGGTATGTCAAGACTTAAACCTTTCATGCAGGAATCACACAAACCAGCAGGTAGTTATGCTGCGTTTCCACTATCGGAACTTGGCGAGTTGTATACCTCGTACTTCCCTTAACCATCACCAAGCATAGCCTCCAGAGTTGACGCAGAACATCCTGCTTTGTTTTTCCACTGTATTTTCTCTGTGCCAGTCTGTTTAGAGGAGGGAAGGGCTGCTCCCTTGTCACACACACAGTCAACTGTGTGTTTACACATGGTGCTTATAATGCTAATGCTTGAGGTGTGAACACTCAGACATTTAACTAATCACTGGCGACTGCTCTGCGCACACACACACCCCTTCACGTACCTGGTACTTGATTTTAGTACTACAGCCTGAGGGGTGCTGAAATTTAGTTCCCAGAACGAACCTCTAAAGCAGACACATCGTAGTGGAAACAAAACAGAACCCGTGATGAGCGTCACTCAGCGCAACGTATTTCGGTAGGTTCCTTAATGGAAAAACCCCTTACATGGCCAGTCAACAGAAATGGAACCTGGAAAGTCTAACAAGGGAGCTTTGCTTTTACACAATCAAGTCTTGAGGAAAAATCTCAAAGCTCTGCATTCAGATCTGGTTCACTGCATAACTTTCATCATCAGTAGAGAGTCACTGCGTGAGAGTTACCTCAATGATGTAGAGGACGATATTCTTGTAGAAGCAGTACAGGATACACTTGGCTACGCGGTTGTAATTCCAGGCTCCATGGACAAGCAGCAGATTCTTCAAGTATTTGAACTGTGTGGGAGGGAAGTAAATGGAGGAAATCATCAAGACAGATGAATAGCAGAAGTCTGAGTATTGTACATTTTCCACTGGTTTCTCATAATTAGAGATCAGCAATAGAACACTAAAGCAGTTACAGGAACTTGAAGATTAAAGTGAACAGGAGTCTTTTGTTATCCCCCAGCAAAGTGAGTTATAAGACTGATGAGGCATTGCAGCCAAAGATCTCACAAACACATTCCAGAAATGTCTAGTCAAATATTATAAGACCAAACTTATAGCTCATATAGAGATATTGGTCTCAGCATAATAGTTAAATGGCTTCATAAGTATACTGCCATTTACGGCCTATAGTGAGCAGAGTAGAAGACAGGAGGAGTAAAATTAAACTTACATTATTGAGAGAAACATAATTATGTTTATTTGAAAGTCTTGCTTGTCTTTCAATAGCACTGCAGTATTCCTTAGTGACATAAAAGCACAGTGGTTGCCCCCAGTTTGTCTGACCCCTCGAATGGTTGGATCACACATCAGTTAACACAGACTTGAGCCGATGACAGATGAACAGCAGAGGTGCCTCGTCCCAAAGCCTCCTTCAATCTCCACTTACTTCAATAGATAAGTCTGAGCTTTCAAGCATTAAATCTTAAAAACTAGTAGCTGCCTAATCACCTACAACAGGAAGGAGCTCATCTGATACGCTAGAACATTAATGTAAATATCTTTCCTGGAACGTAAAAACAAGATATACAACTTCCTAGGATTGATTTCACATTGCAGTCTGCAAATTACAGTTAATGTACCGTTACACTAAAATATGGAAAATACCACTGGAAAGTCTGGAAGTATAATTTAATTTGATATGGGACACAACCTAAATGTTATAAGGGGCCACCTGTCTTTGAAAGACATTTGGTTTCTACATGTCGTGTGAACTGAAGGGGGCACTTAAGACAAACCCAAATCTCTTGAATGGAAACTGCATACTGCAGTACAGAGAGTGTACTGTGTTCCAGTCAACTATTGGTTTCCTATACTCTCAAGCCCCGTGGCTGTAACAGAAACATGATGTTCTGTATGCCATGCTGTGTAGACAAAAAACCATACTCCAGGAACTCTGCAGCTTTTGTGTCCTACCAGTATTGCATTGCAAAACAAAGATTCAAACAAACTGGTTGCTAGGACATAAGTATGTATTTATGTAGCGTTTTGCTGGGATCTGTTTCTGAATAGTTCTCTTAGGAGTTGGGTGTCAGCTGATGCCTGTTTTACAGGTGTTCTACTTCCCTTTACAAGCTAATGCCCCGGTTGACATAAGATCTTTTGTTATTAAGAACAATGCACCAAGCTATCAGTAACACATATTACACTTGAGAAGACAATGAGAGGACTGACAGCTTATAGAATCTGACTTAACCAAAAGACAGAAATGGGCATGGGTATCAGAGGATTGCAGCTAACCTGAGTGCATGCACCTGCAGCTTCACAGTAAGCATACAGTATTCTCATCAAGTGAAAACCACATTTTAAACACAAAAGCAAAAAAAAAAAAAAATTGTTGACATTATATACATACTTTAGCTTAGGTGAAATTTTACAAATCTTGATTTTACATAATTTAATTGTTTTGCTTAAGTCTTGAGAATTGTCTTCTGTTAATATAGTTTGAATATTATTTGCTGTCAATCAAACTGTGAGACTTGCGTGTACTGGCATTACTTTCTCTAGCACTCTCTGACATTTCCAACTATAAATATGAAAACCTCATACTTCAATCAAAGTGTTGTTTTGTGTTCACTTCTTATAGGCCCCTGCCTTCCTGCTCACCTAATGTTATGCAAAGCTGTCAAAGTTCACACTTCAAATATGAAAACCTCATACTTCAACCAAAGTGTTGTTTTGTGTTCACTTGGTATAGGCCCCTGCCTTCCTGCTCACCTGGGCAATAGAGTAGTCAGAGGAGTTTGCTGCCTGAAGGCCCTCGTTGCCAGAGACTCCCACACCAACATGGGCTGTCTGGATCATTCCCACATCATTAGCGCCGTCACCAATTGCCAGCGTGATCACTTTAACCTGTTTCTTTACCATCTCCACCACCTCTGATTTCTGAAGAGGAGATACTCTAAAATGGGGCAGAAGCATATGGAATATTATATAGAGGAAATGTAATGAAAGCAGAAACAGGAATTGCGTTAATCAATGTGTGCAGTTAATGAGGAGAAATCCGTCTTGGTGAAACTGGTGCTACAGCAGTGAGTAATGCAGTACAGTGTACATGGGAAAGGACGAGGCAAGACATACATATACAGTACATTATTATGGAGAGTAGACGCAAGATATGTATCACTCAAGAATGCACCTTCTGGGAAGTTCTATTTCCTACTGCTCAAGTATTGGACAGAATAACTGGGGAGCGCATAAAATAATATCAATTCTAAAGAAGTTTTAAGATCAGCACTTTGCAAAGCCTGAAGCTCTTCTTTAACTTTGGAGAAGCATAAAGACAATCATACCAAACTATGTGAACACCCTAAAAAGAAAATTTGGGGCATTTTGTACCATCAAAAAAAAAAAAACACCCCAGAGAGCACTTGCAGAGATTGTATTTAATCCCCATCAGACATAACAGACACTGTTTAGTGGTGGGAAGCCAGTGAGGGATCAAGTCTCTTTTGCTGCACTAGTAAATGCTGCTGGTTGGATGAGGTGAAGCGAGGCCTGGGTGAAACCATGTCTATAGGGGGATTATTATGTCTGTTCCCTTGTAAGTTTTCATGTTTTTAGTCTTATAACACTAAACCAAAGTAGGTTTAATTGGCTTTTCTGACATTGCTTAAAAGGAAAAGGCCCTTTAATGTCAAAGTAAAAACAGATAAAGCTGATACTGATGAAACACAGGTAATTTCCATTTAGAAGAATCAGAATCAGCTTTACTGGCCAGGTGTGTCAGACACACGAGGAATTTGACTCTGGAACAGTTCAGCAGCTCTCAATGTGTACATACATGTCAACAAGCAAGGGAATGTGCATTAGGAAAGATAAAAAAAACAATAAATAAGAGTATAGTATTTATAAATAGAGACCTGTACTATACAGTTTATATATATATATATACATACTGGGTCCATTAAGTAAAGTTAATCATTAGGTGATATAACTCCTCCTTTAAAAAACTTCAAATTTGACTTTATGGCTCCTGTGACAGCAAAACTGGCAGCCTCCCACACAGGAGTCTGCTGTTTGTGCACTAAAATGGAGGTAGTGTACGTTATAGACAGTCTCCAGAGATGACAGTGTAACCTCCATATCCGTCTTTGGCTGTGAAACTGTTAATGTTTATGTTCTCTGCGGTTTAGGAGGCCTCATTCATCTCCTGGTGTCTCTTAACGCCCACAGAGTGCACACAAGGCAAAGGCAGGTAGAGGGAGGAGAAAAATAAATACAGATTTGATGTAACGCATGAGTCACAGCGTGGCACCTGAAGGTTGGCTGTTGTTCAGAAAGCATGGTGCTGATTTCTGGTCCCAGACCCCGCCGTGGTTGCTTGAGTACTTAAGCACTTCCTATTATTTTTGTGGCCTGCGCAGGTCAAAAGTGTACTTTGATAATGATGAAAGTTGCCTTGTAAATTTATAACTATCACACTTTTAAAACTTCTGCCATAAAAATCCTCAGTGACTTTTATGGCAACGATGTTATACTTTGTAGTTCAACCACAGAGCTTTTACTTTACCAAACATTACTTTTACAGCTCCGTCATGAGGACAGGCTGCTTTTCTCTGATTTATATCATCGTAAAATGAACATCGTTGGGGTTTAGACTGTTGAGCTAACAAAATAAGCAATGTGATAACATTAGATTGGGTTCTGGGATTGTGAGATGGGCAATTAATTTGTTGTTTCAAATGAATTCATAATTTCCTCATTGCACTATAAGGAGGTCAATGATGTCCAGTTATCACAGTTTAATAGTCTAAGTGCATCTTGTTTAGAAAAACTGATTACAAGGAAATTTGGTTGTCAGAAAAACCAAACAATATCAATGTGAAAAATTGATACATAATATGCAATTATTGATTTTCTACCTCTATGTTCTTTTTTGATCTACTACATTTAAACATACAATTGAAACCGACTGCGCCTTCTGAATAGTGTTCAGTAGTATTTTAACACAATTTAATTGGAATACTTTATTTTGTGTACCGTTTTTAAAGTGTACAAAAAGATTCAGAAGACAACAAAAACATTGTCTTCCTTCTTTCTTGGTCAGTGGACTGATTATTTTGGGTTTATTTTACTGTTTCATGGGTAATTCTTACCTGCAGCATATGACAGCTTTACAGGACAAGGCGAGGTCCAGAAAGTACTGTCGCACTCCAAATGTAAGGGCATATTTCAGAGTCTTCCCGTCAATAATGAGAGCAAAGTCATTCTCCTTGTATAGGGCATCTCCCAGCAGTCCACAGTGGTGGCTGAGCATTTCCCTTGTATTCTGTATGATGGAAAACATTAAGTAAATGTCAGTTTAATTAGTATAATGTCAAAACTATACTACAGTGTTAGAGGATATCTGCAGTTATACATTAGCTATATTTGATCTGGTTTGGGTTTTTTTAAAATGAAGGTTTCAAGAATCTACTGTACAAGCTGATTATAACTCAGTACAATTATTTAAGATGGTTTGTTTTTTCCAATAATTTTATTTTAAAAGCACAAGTAGATTTGTTAACAGCTCAAAAATATTAACAATAACACCATTAGTTACACAAGCAAAATGAATTAAGTGCACAAAACACCTAAAACAATAACAGATTAATAATGTTTGTAAACCAAAGTTTTTTTTATATGATTGAACAGTTCACTAAAGTGACAGTATAAGAAAATAATTTCAACAGAAACATTTCAGAGGAATGTGACAGATGGACAAACAGAATGATGCCAATGAACACAGTAAAACTCCCTCTACAATGTACATCTATAGCAAGACGTACAACAAAGGTCTTCCTTTGTCCATCCATCCATCCATCTTTGTCCGCTTTATCCGAGACAGGGTCGCGGGGGGTGTAGCCTGAGCAGAGCCTCCCAGACTTCCCTCTCCCCACACACCTCCTCTAGCTCCTTAGGAGGAGCCCCAAGGCATTCTCAGGCCAGCCGGGAGACATAGTCTCTCCAACGTGTCCTGGGTCTGCCCCGAGGCCTTCTCCCGGAGGGACATGCCCGGAATACCTCCCCTGGAACTGGCACCTTAACGTGGTGGAGGGGTCTGAGTGCCTGAATGATCCCAGGAGCTATGTTGTCGAGGGCTATATGTCCCTGGTAGGGTCTCTCATAGCAAACAGGTTCTGGGTGACAGACCAGACAGGGGGCGGTTCATAGGCCTCTTATGACGAGAAAAAAATCAAGGCTCAGGTTTACCACGCCCGGTATGGGGTCACCGGGGCCACACCCTGGTGGCCAGGCCTATACTCATGGGGCCTGGTTGGGCTTCGCCGGAAACCAAAACGTGGAGCCACTCTTCGGTGGGCCTGCCTCCTGTTAGAGAGGCCGCAGGGGGCCAGTGCACTGTGTTTTGGGCAGTGGCCAGGGCCGAGTGCCCGGCTGACCCAAACCTCGGACACCAACTCTGGTCTTCCTTTGTGTATATATTAATATATGTTCAAGAATGAAACATTTGAGCAGTGGTTACATAGATTTGCTTCCAAGTCACACTAAACACTCCACAGGAGCATTCATATTTCTTGACAGCTAAAGTTCCTTCATCTCAACTTAGAGATTATGGACCCTAATACTGATCTAGTCTATCATTTCTGTAAGTGTAAAACAGATCTGTCCACTGCTATTGCCAATCTCAAACTAATGCAGAACAGCTGCAACTGATATTTTGGATATTTATTATTTTTCACATGCTTCTTGCTGTCAGACCATGGATATGAGGTGAAAAAAGTTCAGTTCCAGTTCTGTGAATGGATCCTGTTTGCTTATACAATATACAGTATACAGCTATAATGATGAATGATGATGAAAGGCATAAATTTGAGACTGACAAGAGGATTAACTGTCTTGCATAGGGGCATGTGGATGGCATGGATGGAGTGGCAAGATCATCATTGCTTTCAGTATTCCACTATCTTCCCCACAGATTGGGATGCCATTAGGAAATAAAAAATATTTGCATGTACAGATCGCGTTTTCTGAGGGACAAGGATGTAAAATACACATATATTTTCATTAGACAGCGGAGCTCCTTCTCTAAAAGATTTAGACAGCTTCGCTGCTGTAAAGCACGTTATAGGAAATCTTTCCTGCCTTATTCCATTAATTTGTACAACACATCATCTTGGAGCATTAGACGATTCCTGGATTGACAGTAATTGTATACTGAATCAGCTTTGTATAGATTTGCATATGTTTGATTCATCATGTGATTATGTATATGTACTTGATTGTATTGGGTTTGTTTTTAACTTTTAATGTGTTTTTATTTGTTTTATATTTTTAGTGGGTTATCTATTCTATTTATTGGTATGTGTGCTTGATATTGAGTGTGAACCGCTGCTGAAACAATGCAATTTCCCAGATTGAGATTAATAAAGTATTTCTATCTATCTATCTATCTATCTATTAAAAAAGTAAAAATACATTAAAATCACCTGGTATCAAAAGTCAGAAAACATAAGAGAAGCATATCTTTGCAATATCTACCTAAATGCACCTAGACAATACTGTATATAATGGTGTGGTATTATAAACAGTAACAGTCAGCTGCCTGCCAGTGGTGGATTAGTGGAGATCCCACTTTTTTTTTTTTTTTTTTTTAAATGCTAAATATGTTAAGTTGAATTTGGGTCTATGTCCAGAAACGTGCATAAGGAATCCATATTATTTCCATTTTACATAATGATGTGCCTGGTTTGAATATTTCAATCAGTGTATGAACATATCTTTAATGACGTTCAAACAAGTTGATACATAATATACACAATATATGTGACATTATTGGATAATGTTTTAAAAAAGTTAGTTTTCTAAACTTAAACTAATCCAACAGGATGAAAAAAGGTAAGGGGTTCAAATGACTTTAAATAAACAGATACAATGCAGAGTATAAAAACCTAATGTGCCAAGCAGATGCTCAAACAGCTGCAGTCACTGAAAAACAGTGGTCATTAACCGGACTGGGGAGGGAGGGGTCCGGCCTTGTGTCGAGGTCAGATATGTCAAAGCAGTCAGATTGTACCGGGGGATCGCACAACATTTGCTTGGCATAACAAAACTCTGAAACCTCAGCTTAAAGGAAATATTTGGAGAGAGGGGCTTTAAGTTTCACAAAGTGAGAGAAGGAGAGTGAGAGACATGCAGAGATGATGGATTAACAGACAAGAGACTCTGAGCAAGAAGACAGAAGCAGAAAGCAGCTGTGAGGACTTAGCCATCCCTGAAGGGGCCTATAAAACAGTGCAAGATAGTGAGTAGGAAAAGGCTGGAATATCCACATTCAACCACAGAGCCACCAATGAAAGCTTCTCTATCTCAATTAACAGAGTGATTCTAGATGATATCTCAGTATGACTGCATGTCTGTTTTGTATAAGATGGTATAACACACTGTATGTATGAGAAAGAATTCATTTAGTTTGAGGCACAATCTATTAATCACATGCTGTGATAGGCACAGTTTACCATTTTCTCAAGTAGGACAGCCATTTCTCCCCGATTTCCACAGAGGAATTCTTGCACTAATGCTTCTTGTCTCCTCTTAAAGCCTCTTTGTTATGGCTATAATGGCCAGTTTAGCCTATGTGACTAGCTAGTGTTTGGTTCTGGAATGGTTATGTGGTGTCCATTCAGAAATACTCAATTGCTTCCTATAAAGACTGAGCTCGGTTGTTGATATAGGCCAACAGGACGTGACACTCATGATGTGGAATCTGGACATTTGTATGGATGTAATGTCATCATCTGTCTTTGACTTGGAGGCACCGAGTAAGGGGATGTTCCACCTTAGTAAGAAGTGTACAGACACAAACTTTTTGTTACTTTTCTGACCTACATCTCAAGTGTGAAACTACAGCAAGTTAGCTCTACCAATGATATTGCTCCAATCCAATTTCCACCTGTTTCATATTATTGATGTTTTAAATAATCAACAAAAAAACAATAATGTTCATATAGAAAACAATGAAAGTAATGAGCCCCATTTCTCTGTGGCTGGACTTTGTAAAGATGAATATACAAATGCCCAGTACTGTTAGCGCCATTTGTTCTCCAAATGATTAAACACACTGACCGGAAGACAAGGCTGGTCAAAACAACCTAATCCCACCCTGGAGACTGAATTTCATTTGGAGAATTTCAGTTCAACTAAGATTTAGTACAGGGGATGTGTAAACTTTTGTCTTCTCTTGATAACCATTTCTAAACACAGCAAAGAGAAAAGGCATGCTCCAGCTACTTTCTTTTGCAGCAGGCCCTGTGTTCGCTGGGCCTCCTCAGTCTTGAGAGGTTTCTCCCTTCGTGTTTTAGCAAACTGCCTTATGTAAGCATCTGCTCTACCACAGGAGAATAGGAGCTGACATTTCAAAGTATACGTTTGTGTGTTTCATGAATGCACCAACCCCAAATTTCTACCTCAACCCCATTTATCATACCTAACGACTGGCTGACAGAATGAAGGCCGTCCGTCATCGCCCCCAAACACCCCCCTGCTCTTTTCCCCTCCTTTATAGACTTCTTTTCACCATTTCCACCCTTCTTGTCTGACAAACTAAACCCATTTGAGTTTCTTCTCCATTTGTGGCCCCTCTGCTTAGCTCTCTCCTGTTGAAAATGCAGGGACTTGCCCTTTTCACTTTCAGAAACAACAGACAAGCCTCTCCTGCCAGGGGGTCAACAGACTACTCTGCTGGAAGTCTTAAAGATGCCGAAGGCAGATTTGAAAAGTGTGATGGCTGTGTGTGAGGAAGGCTCCCTGTGGCCCCATCCTGTCAGTTTTGAGAGAGGGACTGGGTGAGGAGATCAAGGAATTAATTTACTGAAGGACGACCTCATGCCACATTTTTTCACTTAAGATCAGTAACAAGAATTTGAAAACATTTCTTAGTAAATGTTTTAACTTGTTTTAGGTGGATACAAATTTTCCATGTTGACTCATAGAAACATATATAATAGGAACCAACACTGTTAATCAACTTAGTTTATGGTCTTGTATTCTGATTAAAATCTTCCATTATCATAAATGAATCTTATTTCTTACAATCAAATATTCCCCAAGAGTTATTATTAGTTGTCTTGGTTTCTGACGTTGATGTACCTCAGCCATAAATTTAGCAGCCACTGGCATAAAATCAGAGAGAACATGAGAATTACAATTAATGGGTAGCAGCTATATCTGGTCACACTGGATTAGACTGTGAATGGATTGTACATTTTTACTGATAAACTGTTTTGAAAAAGGTGTAAGATGCATACATGGCGCAAATGACAATTAGGTAACTTTTATTTTTATCTTGTAAAAGGACAAATTAAATTATGCTCTTAATAAAACATTGTGCAACAATGGGGGGGATTTGTGTGCTTTGGTTTGGTTGTTAGCTCAGTAATATTAAATACTCACATCAAGAGTTTCTTCATTGATCACAAGCATGCCCATGTTCTTGGTCAGTAGTTTGCAGGAATGTCCTACAGCAAAGGTAAACAAAAAAAGGAAGGGGGTGAAATTCTACATCTTAAAGGACAAATTTACTGTATTTGAAAAAAGTGGATCATTAGCAGAACATTACTACTCAGTTACCACATGACTGTGTAGTTTACTGTACTTTAGTTTCAATAACCCCTTTTAGTTCAGTGACAAGACATCTGCTTGGGGCCCAACATGCATGAGTGCACACACATGCACACACTTACTCAACTTCACGCTGCATCATTTTCATAAAATTTGAACTGCAAAGCCAGTGTGCTCCTGGTTTTCAGTCCCCATAAGTATAGAAAAATCTAATAAATAAAGGATGCTACAGGATGCAGCAAAACATTTTAAGGAATACCAATTAAGATGCTAGATCTCAGGACACTAAACTAATGAGTTTCCTTTTACAAGGGTTTGTCGGTTTCCTGTTTTAATAGGCAGTTACAACTCTGACCAACCCAACATGGCTCTGTGGGAGTGTTCCCCACAGCTTTTGGCTAGGACAGATGCTCAGGGTCACCAGCAAAGCGGTAGAGGGAGCCTCCCACTGGGGAAAAGAGAAATGTGCCTTGAACCAAGAATGAAGACTTCAGTTCAGTGCTGAGGATGTCTGAAAAGGCTGCCATCTGTGGCACAACCACATGAATATTTGTGGCCTTCAACACTTTGCTTCTGTCTGGAAAGGGATTTTAGTTTCTTTAAGGCGGTTACCGCAGAGCCCATTTGTTGTGAATACATGGGTGGCAGGTTCTGTGAGTGAAACCGAGATAAGATTATGAACAAAAAACACAAAAACACACAGTAAGAGTCAAACCCAATTATGCACACACACACACAAAAGGGGCTTTGCATGAGGAAATGAGTTGGTTTCACCTCCAGAGTCAAAACCAAACACGTTTATGGTCTGGGGTCTGGCAGACTGTTTTCTTAAGTACAAAGGTGCAAACGTCCAAAAATTGGCCAAGGTGTGGAAAATGTCTCCCCATTTCAACTGTCTAAACTCCCTTCCCCCTTGTCGGTTTCTGCCACAGCCCTTCCGTCTAATGTGTTTACATTAAGCAAATTTGCCTGTCAAACTGCCCTTTTTTGTTTCACCAGAGAAAATCAAATTACTGGCCTTTCTCCATCTCTGGTAGAACTAAACACTGTCCCCTCATGACCTAAGACATGTGTCTGTGACGCTCATGTCACAGAAATCTGGACTCATGTCTCCATATTTGTCACATAGAGGTCAAGCAGATAAGTGGTTGTGTTTATTCTTTTATTTGTCTCTGCTAATGCAAATGATGCACCCTCTGTGCTGTTTATGTGCTCTTAATCTGTGACGACCTTGCTAACGTGAGCAGTTTCCTAACAAGCTGACCAGCAGGCTCTTTCCATTTACTGAAAACTGGCTCTGACCTGTCCTAAGCATTACATACATACAACTCCCTTTAACAAACAGCTCACAGCACTAGGAGGGTGTCCCAGAGCACACACCGCTCTTTAATCAAGCAGCCAGACATGGTATCAGAGCAGGTACTATACATTATGTCATGATAGCTCAGGATTACGGATGCACTGAAACACGAAGTAGTTACAGCTTCGGATCAAACTGACTTGCCATGCTTCAAAAATCATAAATATGTAAAAATAAACATCAACTGCATTTAGGGCTAATATTCTGTGCCAAGAGTGACATTTGGGTGGTTCAAGTCACCTTGAAATGTAAAAAAAAAACAACCTCAATGTAATGCTGAATTTACCAGCCCAATGTGGCAAAAAGTGCACCATTAACCCTGGAAAAGGAGATCGCCTTTCAGTGAGGAAAATAGTAAAAAATAAAGTCAATATTTAGAGGAGATTTTACAGAGCAACTCTGTCAAATGACCTGTAAAAATACTTCCAATGAGCCTGCACTTCTGTGGAGCCTCCTCACATCTGGGTGCACTGGGCACAAAGGGCTGATTCAGTCAGGCCATAGTGGTACTGTAGGTATAACCACAAATGGAGGTACATTTCATATCTTTTATTTTTTTTTAACTCTGTGTTACCACGTTGGCTGCAGTCAAGGTGTGGCAAATAGCCACATCAGAGAGCTTTAATAGCAGGGTCATTTAAGGCATACAAATATAAACTGAGCTGGTGGACGAGAGTTAGTCATTCACCTTTCTGATAACATCTGCAAAGCTAAAGCCCAGACACGCGAGAGGTGCCTACTTGTGTACATAAGCATTTTATTTGTTTCACGTCAGTGCAGTGTGCTCATACATCATCTTGAATTCTGTGACAGATGTTTTCGCAAGATATGTACGATAGAAAAGCACTCAGCTTGTCAGTAGTTTGTCTTGTTTGGTGAAAGATGACCACAGGATTGACTGGAATACTTGTCACACAATACTTATCACACCACATAACCACATGAGTGTCCAAGCTGTGTGCACATCCATCTCTCTCTCGCTTTCTTTCCCCTTCATTACCACATTACCCCTTAAAATTCCTCTGTGTGATCTCATGGAGGCCTGTCTGCTGGTCCCAGCTCCACAAGTCTAACTGTATTACTAGCCTGCATCAAACCTCAAAATAGGATTTATTTAAACAATATGGATAACAGGGAAGCAATGTGTGTGTTGAAACTGCACTTAAAGTGGAAGATGCAGATTAATGCCTCCAGGTCAGCAACACACTGAATACCAACTATCAGGGTGTGGTGACTTTTGACCTCTATGTGAAAGAAAGCATATTCAAATCAAATGCTCCTCTGCAGGTTACTTAAAATTTGTATCATTGTTGGTATTACTACCAATGATGTTGACAACAGCGTGACATCAAAGCGAATACCATATCTTACTGTCTCGGAGTCTTACCGATATTGATGGCTGTTTCCTGTTTGTCTCCGGTCAGGATCCAAATCTTGATATCAGCTTTCATCAGTGTCTCGATGGTCTCAGGCACCTTATCTTGGAGCTTGTCCTCTATTGCTGTGGCCCCCAGGAGCTGCAGGTTCTACATTAAAAAAAAAAAAAAAACACAGTCAGTAAAAAGTCAGTAAGTGGTGATCATAACAAAGGAAGGCCTTTAAAACATAACGTGTCAGTGAAACGTGTCGGGATTGTATCACTCACACAGTTTTGTTTTTTCCTCACATCAGCTGCTCTTGTTTATTACCCAGAAAAACCATCACAGACTTGCATACGTATGTGTCTGTGTGTGTGTGTGTGTGTGTGCGCGCATCTGTGGACACAAACTCTCACACAAGCACACCCACAAAATACTGTTGGTGTTTTCCCAGGAAACTTGGTGGTTCACTGGGGCTGATTGCAGGCTCATATGGGCCCAACAAAGGGCCAAAGATTTGACAAGACCCAGGAGTAGACAGGAGACAGGAGCCAGCAGCAGAGGAAAGGCAGGGGAAGCTCTTTAGGTTTTGACCTGGGCCCTGCTGCCTGTGGGTCTGTAGCTCTGTCCTCAGTAATTATTGGGAACCACACAGTACAGACAAATGTGCCCGGGGAAAAACATTACTAGATCTAATGAGTCCTCATTTGTCTTTTTGATGTGAATTGTTCTGCTGTTATTGTGGTAGCTGTTAAAAGGCCTTGTTGTGGATTATGATACAAGAATCACTTGGATCAGATTTCAACCTCCAAGCCAGGGTGGATTCTGTATGCTGGGTTCACCTAAATTTAAGAGGTTGTATTTGTGGCTCAGTGTCTATGTAGAACCAAGAGTGTGGCTGCTACAACTCTAAATTAAATCCTGAATCTGTTCCTATTGCACAAGAAGAGAGGTTACTTTGCAAACTGAGGCTGCAGTGGAGGAGACCACAACATTGGCAGTCTGCAGATCTGTTGCATTTTCTAATAGTCATCCTGGAAAATTCAGGCAGTTACTGGCAGACGCTGAGCTAAAGTGCAAGTAGACCAGAAATAATCGATTTAAGCTTAAACAAGTTAGTAAAGTTGATGAGAAACAGTTAAGTGTATTTTTACATTACAGTAAATATAAGCCATCAATTATAATTACAAATAATAATCAGCTGAAGAATTAGGTCTTAAAGTGGTTTTCAATATAGAATGTAATAAAGAACTGAAGTTGCATTTTAAAGATTTTAATCGTTAACTAGTTACTTTCAAGAGTGAATAATCTGTACTTTATCACTCTTTAACACTTTCTTAAATAATTAGCAATCTCACTTGAGGATTTTCTTTGAGTGATGATGTGAAGCAGTAACTTTAGATGACTGATTTCACAAAGCTGGAATGCGTTATTGTCACACCAAATCCATTGTTCCCCTATGTGGTGATACTGTCTGCATTGTAATGATGGATGGCCCAGAGAAGCAATGAGCCCCAAACCCTGGCAGCATCAATGCCACACTGCCCATTAAGCAAAGCACATTAGATTTCCCCCTCTCAATGCTTTTATTTTTATTTCATGATTGATTTCTTCCATTTGTTTTGGGCAGCCACTAGCAGAACATTTACGACTGTGGTTTCCTGTTTTTGACAAGCATCTCCACATAGAGCCACTGCACAGAAACCCAATCCTACCTGCAGGCCAAACCTAGAATCTCTTTCACAGAAATACACACACAAATATACAGTAGCCTTTGAGATTCCCAGGTGTGATTACTGTATGGTATAGCCAAAAAAAGGCTTTCAGATCAGCCTTACTTTGCCACACAGAAGACTAGCTAATACAAATGTTGTGCATGTAGTAAAGGCAGCATGCAGCAAGGTTAATACAGTAAAAAGTGCACTTGCCAAACTCACTGCATTCCACAGTGAAATGTTGTTTTCACTTAACAAACCTTCTCTATAAGTTCATAGCTCTCCTCCTGTTTTAGGGCTCTGTTCTGCAGGGAGGTGCAGGCTCTGTGGTGGATTTCCAGCCACTGCTCATAGGATGATTCACTGATGTCTGCCACCGCAAAGCACAACGTACGCAGCCCTGGAAGAGGAAACAGTATTACAACACCTGGGTCAAATGTCATCATTTCTAACTATTTCCTAACTACTGTCCTTGATTTGCAGATTACATTGAGCTCTCTAGTAGTCAAATTAATACTACTACATATATAAGAAGCAATAACACAATAACTTAAAATTATTCTATTGTTTCTTAAGATTTTCTGTACATTTCTAACCAGTGTCTAAGTCCTGATCTTCTGGAAGAACTGGCTGGGTGGTTGCCCTGTGAAACACATCAGCTAACCACGATGTGTATTATCATGATGTTATACATATTTATTATGTGTTATACATCCGTTTTAAAGGACACAATTTTATTCTATTGTTTAGGGCCCCTTTTTTAACATCTGTCCAGGTGCAAGTGATAGCAGTTAGCTGTGTATGTATTTGTTGTTTTTTGTGTCAGTGAGCATGATTCCTGTCAAATTAAGTACCAACCACCACAAAATAGGAATCCAAGACATGAAATCATTTCTTTCCCCAACAGCCAATTTTTCCTGATAATATGCAAATACAGCAAACCCAATCCATAGGCACTAACTTTATATATGTCTTGTAATCAAAGTCAGTTAAATACAACTACTGATACTGTCTGACCATCCATATAACACCTGTGCACTGTACAGGTACCACTGATTTTGTTTGCAGTTCTTGTTAACATAAATCTGTTACGAGTCTAAATTGAATTTAAACCTACAAATAATCTCTGACATAGATAACATGCAGCCATAACATTTAAAAAAAAGACCAACCAAAGTTATTCATTGTTACTCTTCTTGTCAGGAAGCTAAATAAAGTTTTTATAATTAGGCCTCTCCAAGTTACAGTGACTGAAGATCTTCCTAATTTGTCCTGAATGCTATATTTAGCCTATATCAACTATTCACAATGACATCATTTTTCTGGCGTCTCACAAGGGGGCAGTATGAGCACAGAACAAAAAGGAGAATGTCTGATGCAGTTTCTTGCAGCCTGCCTGAGGTTAATACTTCTTCAGTATACTTACATGTGCATCAGCTGTTATATTAAATAATGACATGTGAGAGAGCACATTTTAAAGGGGAAAAACTTCTGCTGCAACTGATGATCACATAGTGGTAATGACCAGAGAGAAATGAGAGAAGCACTGATATCATATTAAAAAATATTTTATTTTTTGGCAGACAGGGGGCAGTGTTTGTCCACTTACCTTCAGTGGCAAACTGTTCCAGGTGCTTCAGTGTGATCTCTTTGTACTTAGAGCTGTCTGCCAGACGGTCATAAATCACTGTGTCCTGAAAGGCAACAAACACTCACTGGTTACTGACACCCAGAGAGAAAAGAAAGAACCCTCCTGGACTTGGTGAACTGGAAAACAAGCATTCTCAAGTTGGGTCCAGTGCCTATGGTTTACACACACTGTTTCTACTCATACTTGCCCAATGGCCCCCAAGCTATTTGTACAGACATCATCATATGCTTAAAAAGCAATTAAAGGGGAATGAGTTAATACATGACAAATGTAGGTGATTCCTTAGTTTACTGGCTAAACTACTGTTTCAATAACAATCAATTTAAAATATTAGCATTAAAAATAAACTACTAATTACTTTTTGAGCCTTTAGAAAATGTTCTTTTTGATATTATCACAAAGTTAATACTGTGTCAAAATTAAAATATAAGCAGGTAAATAAGTCCCAAACCATAAGCCTGGTGAATCAAGAGAAAAGGAAAACAGAAAAATCTGAAATTCTTTATAATCTACTTAACACAATTGGACAATAAAACAAAAAACCTATATAGACTGATAACTATCATTGTTTTAAACGGCCTCTAACCTCATGCTTTGATAGACCTGACAAGAATAAAGAGCAAAATGTTCCCCAGTCAATTAAACTGCACCAAAAACATTATTTTCTTTTAAATATATAATGTTGCATTCATCCAGCAGAGCCCTAGATACTTCTGGAGCTGTGAATAGAGGGTAGTCTGGTAGTTCCAATTAGCATTGCCTTCAAGTGAAACATAGCGTTTGTCTATCCATTATTTTGCTGAGATATCCATGTGTGAAATGTGGTGATCTTGCTTTATGATGCTGTTCATTGAAAATATTCCCTAAACAGAGTGAGAGACTATAAGAAGAGGAGAGCGTTCAACAACTGTGTGTGTGGCGATGATGGTGATGGGCTGTCATGTGTTGCCATGGAGAGAGACAGGCACTCACAGCTCCTTTGCAGTAGAGGCGGATCTTTCCAGATGGAGTGCGCATGATGACAGACATCCTTTTACGTGCACTGAGAGAGAAAGCCAACAGAAAGATAGTGAGAGAAAGAATAAGGTGAGATAAGGACAGAAAGCAAGGCGTTTATAGCTGCTATAGCAAATTAACACGTACAGTCTGAGCTAGCTGAAATTAGAAATCAAAGGGAAGGAAACAAGATATCACACCTATTGTCAGGCAGGTAATTATTACAAATCATCAGGGTAAGAGAAAGTTAATAAACTCTGACGACATATGTTGAGGATCATACAGCAAATACAATGAGTCATTAACACATATGGCCTATATGGAAACAAATCACAGCATGCGACAACTGTACATATAATAACCTCTATATACACTGTATAATAATGAAGCTATCAAAGTCGTACCTGGTAAACTCCAGTACATGAAGTAGTTCGTACTTCTCCTCTGTTCCAAGCTAAATCCAAAGAGACAGATGGGTTACAATACCCCAGAAGAAGATGCCCCAACCTCAGTCTTTTTATGAGACACCTCGTCTTAAATAGGACAAACTATCCCTACTCCAATCAGCCTTAACTGCACTTTAAATGTGTTTATCAGTTGCCTGCGCTGAGCTGACGGAGAGAGTAACAAGGTAAAATTCAATTAACTTCCTTAATTGTAGAGACTGCTCGGTACACGCCAGAGTGATTAAAATTGATAATAGGAGCTTTAGAAGGCTTAACACAAGTTAGAACACTTCACAAACATCTTGGAGACAAGATGTTCTCAGCAGAAGAAAAAAAAAATGCAAATAGTTCTAGATTTTCTGCCTGTGCCTCTGAGCGCAATCATCATGTCAGCCAATTAAGGGAGCAACAAGATGGGTGACCTGAGCTTTGGAGAGGACACACTCTATTGGCTCAGGATATAGTCACAGCAGATGTGGTCTTTGCTGTTTTCAGTTACTGAACCATGTGAATAGAAAAGGGTGAGTTCTCTTTGGTATTATGCTTATTAGTTTTAGCTCCAGGTCTGTTGTGGCACATCTGAGCAAAATAACAAAAATAGTGAATTAATTAGTAAACTTACAGCACAGACTGTAGAGAAACAACAACAACTTCATGGAAAAAAAATAGACAGGGATAGACAGTGGAGTTGAAGAAATAGTTTGGGGGAAATACACTTATTCATTTTATTTCTAAGAGTTACATGAGAAGATTGTTAGCACTCTCTTATAGCAGAAATGTTGATGGCACCGGAGGATGGTTAACTTAGTTTAGCATAAAGACTGGAAATGGGCAAACATCTAGCCTGACACTGTCCAACAGTAACAACACCTGCCAGACCCTCTAAATATCAAATCACTACAAACAATATATCTTGTTCAATCCATACATAAAGTGTAAGTGGGGAAACAACAATTCACTTCTTTATGTGGTGTTATGTGCTGGAATATTTCTTGGCTGGGTGCAATAACTTCATGGAGTCCCAACTTGTCACGAGGCAATTTCTCCTAATCAAGAACTTTGAGTCTTTCTGGATTTAATTATCTTTGAACAGAGCTAAGCTAGCCTTTACGCTAAGCTAAGCTTATGAGCTTCTGGTTGTGCCTTCGTATTTACTGGAGAAACATGACAGTTGCATCGAATTATGATCTAACTCTTGGCAAGAAGGCAAATAAGTGTATTTTCTAGGATGACAAAATAGTCCTTTGATAAACAAAAAGAAACAATAGTCGCAACCCAAAAGTAATGTCCTATTGTTAAGCTTACACCAGAATGTCTCATCATCATGTCTCATCATGATTTGTTGTACTTACAATTTCCACAATCACACTGTCTGGGGTTCGTCCAGAAAACACAAAGCCAAGGTTTCGTGCTGCTCTCACCAGAGCTCCTTCATCTTGGAAGCAAATTAAAACTCAGTGTTACAGATAAATGCACAAAGAACAGTTCAAGCACACATAATGCTGCTTCAAGATAAACTGCGAACCTGACACTTATGATAAGTGCCACAAATATTTGGTAAAGAAAGCTAGTTCATGATAATACATTTTCACAAAGAGGGCAGCAAAGCAAAGCTGTGGCCCAGGTAAATTATGCTGGAGCTTGCATGTGGATGCTGCAGGGCAAGAAAAAGCTTCTCTGCTTGTTGTTTTTACAGTTCACTTAACTGGCTTTCTCTTTACAGCCATTCACCCTCTGCTTCAAACCCCAGAGCTCCATAATACCATGATTGTTCTAAGCAATCAGGCAAGACTCATCTCTCTTATCAAAAGCAGGATGAAACGCAACAGCACTGCTTTGTACAGTTATTACACAACCCTTTTAGCAAACCACGATGTGTTCATTAAAAAGCCCACTCAGTAAATATGCACTTGCTCCCACGTTGAACTGAATATAGGCCTGCTCTACTTCTGTTCTTACTAACATTACATGTTCTTGATGTCTCAGTCTTTCAGGTTCACAACTCAATGTGACAGAATGGGCGATCACAATGAAGTGAACCAATCTACACATTATGTAAAAAGGAAATTTAATTTTAGAACATGATTACTGGCTCTTTCCTGCACTGATTATATAATTGTCATCATGAAATACTGGTGCCTGGAGGCTGTGGTGGAGTGTTCCATTTGCAAATCTACACTGCTATTACTCTGCTTTCCAGCACCTATGCCATGGGTGGAGCAGGTTGGCATGTTTGGAACTGTCAAAGACCAAAAACAAGACCAAGACTTTGTTGAGGTACAAGCCCTTTCAGTGATGTACTACAAATCGAAAAGTTTAAACATCATTAGCTGTCACAATTCACAATATCTAGTCTTTCTAATAAACACATTGAGCATCAGGAAGGACAACTCACTTACAATCCCGATTTTAATAAGCTTTTTCATTTTTCTCTTCTGAAATGCTCTTGTGAGCCCCAGGGCACTGAACAGTCAAAGCTATGCAGTGATAAAATCCCCAAATTATTTCCTGTGTACACACATCACATACTGGGATGATACCAGGTCAACGTGTATCCAGAAGCTGCATTCCATTAATTCTAAGGTGTTCAGTAAAGTGTTATGTACCTGGAGATGCAGCCTGGTATGTGATTCTTCCATCAGTGTGCTCAGGAACTCCAGTGTGACAGATGGCCATCATGGTCATGAACTCCAGGATGACAGCAGCCGTAGGCTACAGGAAGAGGAAAGGGCACTTTGACTTTTAATGTACCTTTATGAAACATGTCATAACAAAACACAAACAACAGACAAGACAACAACTAGAAAGACCTTTATAACAGTGTAGAAAGACAGAACAAGGACAAAAAGTACACTGTCTGAAAGAGTGCAGGATTTACTTTCAGTGCTCAAATGCTGCATATGTAGGACAAAGAGATGACACACATAACCTGCTAAGTGAAGCATGCTTCACTGTCATGAGTGCACAGTCATGTGCCTTCAAAAATCTATGTGGACTTTGCTATATTGCCTGATATGTATGTTTCAATTTAAACCACCATTTCCAATTTGTGTTACACAAGCAACCAGACTTTGGAATCTAAAGCTAGCTGTCTACACTGCTGTCTACACATTGTACTGCTGTGTCATCATGAGTTCTGTCCACAAACCGTGGGGTTGCATATTAAACAGGGTGGTGTGGCTTGCATCCCCACCGATACCCTTACAGAAAATAAAAAGAGAGAAGGAACAGCAAAACAGATTTACACAGCTGAATTTCTCAATCATGTTAATTTCTCTGGGCACAAATGTTTTGAAAATGTAATTTAAGTAAAGTAAAACTGATTAGGCCTGGGACCATGTATAAGTTTCTTTATAATTCAGTGAACAATTTTTCATTTTTAATACATAAATGCATTCATAGGTATCTGCTGAGGCTCTTGTCTGAGGATGCAGGCCCACCAACTTGTGGTCAGTGTCCACATCTGAGGCAGAAATAACAGCAGCCTGCAGTGCTACAACATTCCTGAACCATACAGTAACAGTACGAACTGTAGTCAGGTCGCTAAGGTTTGTCAACAGTAAAACTGATAGCAGACTAAGCTCATATTCCTAGTTTACCAACGTTACAAGCAATAAATAAATATAAGAAAACTTCACTGTAGTAACACAGAGGATATACAGTACAGATGTAACTAACCATGCTATCAGCTAACTGCTGCTTACTCAAAAACACCTGCATTTCACTCCCCTTGAACAAAACGCTACATACACACACAGTTTTATTAAATTTGCTCTTTCTTTTGTCCATGGCAATGCTGAAGGATCTTTAACAGGGGACAAAAGAGCAAATGAAGTCTATTACAGTCCAGGTGGGTGTGAGAGCCCAGTTTGCCTCTGAGCAGCATGCTAATCTGGCCTGGGTCGACAGGTATCCTCTGAAGAACAAGATAAATATATACTATATGTGCGTGTTCTAATCTTAGTATGCAGACAGTTGAGTTTTAGACTCTGAGGATATTTTTAGAAAGAGCCCACTTTTTAGCCAGTCCTCATTCAAGGGGCTGTGTGAGGGTTTAGATTTAGGCTTTGGTTAAATCTACAGTACAGGATGGTGTTAGATTCTTTACCCTTGGGGAAAAAAAAGCAGGCTACTGTAGTTATTTGCCCCCGTTTCCTTTTTGCTATGCTAACCATCTTAGATTAGCTCTCCTGGCTCCAGCATCATATTAGTCAGACAAATATCAGCATGGTATTGATCATCTTATCTAACTTTCAGCAAGAAAACAAACATTTTAAAAAATGCCAAGTGGGCACTTATCACTTCAGTCATAGCCAGTGTAGAAAGAGTTTAGAAAGTCAAAACATAAAGTGGAAAGCCTAGGCAAGTGAACGTGCAAATCAACACCCACAAAGGTTGCTGAAACTCTGCAGGCAGTGAACATGTCCAGTGACTTGAGAGAATATAAAAAGTACCAGAAGAAATGTTTATTTATGTCGACACTTAATTCCCCTCTCCTCTAGTCTGCCATCCTCCCTCAACACTGCATCAGCACTACTTCTACAAATAGCCTGCAACCATGAAAAACTATTGTTAATGAATTTTCACATATTTTTCTCAAGGTTTTTGACCAGGGTGACACTTGTAACCAATCAGAGAAGGCCACCATCAGGAGTGGAAGCAATACACAGTACATTTAAAATGCAGACATTTGAGTGGCATCAATCTTCTCATTTATCTATCTATCCATTATCTATACTGCTTCTCCTGAAGAGGGCCACAAGTGGGCTGGAGCCAATCTCTGCTGACACTGGGTGAGAGGCGGGGTACACCCTGGACAGGTTGCCAGTCCATCACATGGCTGACAGAGAAGACAACCACACTCAGTCCTACGGGCAATTTACAGTCACCAATCAACCTAAGCTGCATGTCACTGGACTGTGAGAGGAAACCGGAGTAACCGAAGAGAACCCACACAGGCACAGAGAAAACACGCAGCACCGGGTTGGCCGAGGCTCAAATCAAGAACCTTCTTGTTGTGAGGTGACAGAGCTAACCACTGCATTACCATGCCACCCAAACTTCTCGACTATATCTCTGCAAAAAAGTACATAAGAGTATTGCCCAAAATGTCAAACAATTTCTTTAATGGCAGTGTTATTAGAATTGGCCTCTATTAAATGTAAACATTTTCAAAGAATATGACGTCATGGCACAATTCCTCCTACATACTGGAAGGTGACTTCTTGAAAAAACATCTGCAGAAAAAAACTACTCACTCAAGTGCTACAATATTAAGACATCAACCAACAACAGTATTTAGTACAAGTACAACCCAAAGGATTAATCATAAGCAGCATCACTGTCAGAGACGTAGAGAGAGACTGTGGTTTCTAAACAGTGGTTGGTTATGCCCCACAATTAGCAGTAGGTACAGAGCTATCAATATGGAACTAAACCAGATCCTGGAGAGATTCTGATGTCATACCAAAGCAAACATCACAGTGGGCTTACTACTGGCTCTGGGCGGAGCTACTCTATCTAATTAGATACAACATTCTGCTTCCCCCACACCGACTCAATCACAGCCTTCACCCTAATTTTACTGTAACCAGTGGGCTACTCTGAAGGCCTGTAACACCAAACACATGTCCATGTTTTGAGATAAATGTTTGTTGTTCTAATGTAATTTGTGGGCAGTCTTCACATTTCTACGTTCATTATACTGCTGTATAGTTCCCCACAGTGGAAAAGCAAACAAGCAGGTCTTCATCCTGTCTGCATAATTGGGGCAACATGTGTTTACATTTACAGTGTCTTGTAATCCATCCGATAGCATGATATTAATCTAACTTGTACTTTATTAAGAGAGAATCAGGTCCATTTGTCTGTCATCTTGATCCAGACCAAATGACATGCCAAAGCCCTTTTACCATTTTAAAAACTACATACAAGTCCACAACACATCACTGATGTTTAAAATGATAAGACATTATACAACCACTCATAATTAAACACAAAATCTTCTTTCTTTTGCCCTAAACAGTAGCCAGTGCAGCAGACAGGCAGCAAAGAACCTTGACATTACTTACGTGATTACTTTGGAAGTTTTCCAGTAAGCTTGGGTCATTAAATTCAGCCTCATCAGTCGAGTGTGTGCTGTGCCTGGAAAGAAGAGACAGAGAAGTCAAAACAACAGAAGACACTGGAATACTTGGCAGCACTACTGTACAGCACTGACGCCAACTAGAACATGTGTCGGGACAGTAGAATAGAACAGTAAACAACAGATAATTAATATGAATCATCATCAAAGACCATTCTGTCATCAAGGTTTACGACAACATCAGGAAGAGTTTACATAAAAGTACAACTTTCTATTAGAATCTGACAACTTTCCAAATATGATAATAAGCACAACCGAAGTGTCAAAAATTAAGTCTTTTGGAGCCTGCACAGAACCTGCTACAAGTTCCCATCAAATTAATGAACTATCAACCTCTGTGCAGCCTTTGCAGGCTTGCCTATACATGCATTTAAAGATCATGCAATGGTATAAAGCATTTTGGCACAACCTAAAAAGGGCAGCATTGAAAGTTTGCCATTGTTGGTATTTATTTCCCTTTGACAGACTAATCAGTTAATTGACTAATTATTTCATCTCTAGATAAACCTACTTTGCACTGGGACTGAAAAAACAGGTCTCAAACTGGTATTAAGACAGCCATGCCACCAACAGCACTGACATTTGTTGAAAACATGTATCAACTGCAATGCAAACAGAATGCAAACGCAGGTCCCCTGAGCTTTAGTAATGCGATGTTCAGTGCGACTGGGAGTCATTGTCCGTGCTGACAGAAACAGATCATGCTTTGAGATAGCAATGTCCTGAAATGGGACATTATTGTTTCACACTTTTATCCACACTCATTCATGCATTTATTTTCTCCTTTAAATATCATAGTCTATTCAGCTAGTTCCATAAATAATAAATGGTGTTCCCCGTTGCTTTACAAATTAAACAATGCAAGAGGAACTGCTCACAGGGAGACAGGCTGAATTTTTGGCAGCTAAAAAGACCATATTACTCATACTCAACAAAGCCAAACCCTAATAAATTACTGGCAATTCAATTAGTCTTTCATACTTGAACCAGAAAAGCTTTTTGTTACTGGCAAAATGCAAAAGAGTTCAATATTCTGAAATCAATTTGAAAAATAGCAAAAGAAAAAAAAAAAGATACAATCTTTCATTGACAATGCAGAACTGGAAAAAACCAGACTTGAGCACGCAGAGAAAGGATGATTTTTATCCTTCTAACAGTGGCTTAGGCCAGTGATTCTGTGTGTAGCCACCAGCCGCCCACTGACTGTCCAGTGGGGATCGATATACGATTCTGTGAAAAATAAGAGTCCTATAGATTAGGTAGCAGCTTTGTTAGTGGCACTGGAGCTTGATAGAAATGTTAGTGAGGCTGCCATTAGTAACAATAAGTCTTTCTTATCCCACAGGATACACTGCTCAGATCCCCAAGAGCCAACCAGCCAGCCAGCCATTAGAACTTCTATCCATTACACAGCAAATAGAAGTTTGGCAGGAAAGAACTACAGAAGAAACAAAGCACAGCTGTGTTACAACCAACACAGATGCAGTGGATATTAGGGAAATATGTCACACTAACAGGTTTTATTAAAATGTCATAGAAAATTCAGAAAACAAAATAGGCATTTCGAAATCTTCCATCTACTGTATGTAAACAATAACGTGGGCAGATATTTCAACTAAAAAAAAAAAAAAAGATCATATATATCACACTATATATCTTGCTCTGATTGTAAATTTACATCAATGAAACTTGTATGAACAATTTATACTTTTCAGCAGCCTTATGTATTCACATAAGATAAAAACATATACAAATTCTGCACTTTGAGACTGAAAATGTTATTTTTGACAGATCTCTGAAGTCATTATTACTGTTTCTAGCCCTTGTACAGGAGAGGAAGCCTAAAGCTTTTCTCCACTGCAGCAGTAGCATAGCTCGCCACGTCTTGATGACATTTCTGAGGCACAAGGCTGGGTGTGGAGAACGGTCAGTTATTGATTATCTGCCAGCACACAGAGATCCTGTCACCATGGGAACAAGCATGCAAGCTGTCAAGTGCCAGGGACCAACTTCAGATCAACCCTGTAACACCTCATGCTGCCTGTTCCTGGTAGAAATGATGCATTTAGAATTGGCCTGTGACAAGACATCAGCAGTTTTATGGTGCTCGACCCTGGATTCAGACATGCTTTAATTTAGATGAAACGCCATTTAAAAACCAAAAACAAAGTGAATTTGGATTTGGTACTGCTTTTTGGTTTGTTTATCTATCAACCTATAAAAAACAATGATTCATTTTTCACTTGCATCTGTATCTCTAACTTGTTTTCAGCTTAATTAAGCTTCTAACTCAGTTGTTTTAGTAGGAAAGAAACAGTAAAACATGCTTTTATGGGAACGGGCAACTTCTTTTAAAACACAAAGATTCAAAATTTTAGCATAATAGGCATCAACAAATGGCTCCATGCAAACTGGATGAAACACATCCATGCTGTTACTGCAGATCTGAACACTGTAGCAAAAGGATCTCAGAAGTAGGACTGTGTGAGCTTGTGTATATGTGGGTATGTGTGAAAGAAAGTGAGAGACAGACAGAATAAGTGAGACTGTAGCTATCATCTACAAAGTTAGTTTGTTGTGAAATGGGGAAAAGGAGAATGTGCTGCACAGCGTCAGCCGAAACACAACACACAGTAAATCTGGGAAGTCTTGGTCTATCAGAGCTCAAACATAAGTGCCTGTCACACAGGAAACCATAAAATTCAACAATAAATTTGATGCAATACTAGCCACATATAAGTAGAGCAATTATTTAAGGCTCTTATTTTTACACAGTGAATCAAGAGCCACAGTTTCACTGTTTCAGTTCACATGTCTCAAAGTGTACAGAAAGCACAAAGAAAAAAATAACAGCAAAAATACACAGATATTCTGGTCAAAGTCACATTTTCCACAAGGCAAAGCAGCACAAATACAACACAAAAGCGGAGAGTGAAAAAAAAAAACAACAAACAAACACTATTTCACATCAAGCCATCTTACCAGTCGTCCTCTGCAAAACTACCCTCCTCAGCCTCAGGGACATGGCTGTTGGAGTGAAGGTGGAGAACAGAAATCATCTTGTTGACAGTCTACCATTAACATGTTCTGAAAATGTGTAGGTGCCAGGACTGGAGTAAAGATGGGAGTGTTCATGAGGAGTTACCAGAGAATGATAAGTCAGGGTTAGGGGCAGGCTGACTGCGGTGGTTACAGTAGGCCCCCTAATCATTTATTCTTTAAAGCAATAAGTCAACATTTTGGGCCATAAATTATTTGCTAGATGATAAATATGAAACTATCTTCATCAGGAGGCTAACTTAGCTTAGCATAAAGCCTGAAAACAGGGGAAACAGCCTGGCTCTGTTCAAATGTAACAAGATCTACATACCAGCTACAGTACACCCTATAAAACCACAGCTTCTTGTTTTCACATGTTTTTTGTGGGAATTAAACAAAATATAGTCTTAAATAGTACGTTTTAGTGGTGCTGGTAGGCTATAGGTAATGCTATGCCATATTTGCATCAGTAAATTCAATAATTGAAGCGTTAAAGGTACTAGTTAGTATTTTATTGGGCACTATTATCACTCTTCTGTTACTGCTCCTTGAAACTGTATATATGCACTGACATTCATTCTTAAGCTAGCAACATTTAAAATTTGTGCCAATACATGTGAAATTCATTAGAAGGTTACTGCTAAGAACAAACTATGTCACTAAAATATTAAATATTTTTATTAAAACATACTGTTTTAAAACCTGAAATGTAACTAGTGAAAATCAAGTCACTTAGCAGCATTTTTTGAAAATCAACTTAAAAATATTACACTGAGGATGTTCTACCAAAATATTTTAGGAGGAATCAAAAAATGGCAGAAGTGAGGGGGGGATTGATAAATGCTTGGGAATAATTATGTTACAGTAAGATGTCTCATTCCTTATCAGGCAACAGCAGGAACAGGTCTTTGTAACTACAGCTACAATGTGCATTTGAGTATTCAGTGTACATTTTCATGTCCATCAATGAATCTAGCAAAGAAAACAACAATGGTTGAAACTCTAAAATGAGCACACTGCTCCAGAATGAGGCACCACATTATTTTTGGCATGTCTGCTCTGGCAGACTAACTGCAGTGCAGGGTTTTGTTAACTGTGCAGAGTGGAGCCAACCAGGCAACGTGCTCCACTGAACATTATGAGTTTTCATTTGATTCAGAGTCAGTTTTATTGTTACTGTGACTCTGTTCAATCTTGTACCTTCAGAAAAATAACCCTGTGGTTTTCTGTATTAACAACAACCCAGTCTGTCTGCAAAGAGCATTAGGCAAAGATGACAACGGCCACTGACAAATCACCAACACCAAGTTGGGTTGTTAAAAACATTACAAATTACATTACATTTTGTGAAGTTTATCATTATTTCTAACCCAAACAGTCTCTCCTTGAGATTTGGACAGCGATCCAGTGGAATTAATTAAGGTCTGCACCTTTGGGGACTGTATTATTATTACAGAAGTACTTAATCTGTGGTAAGGATCACATGCACCGGCAGTGTCAGGAGAGGCTTTGTGTGTGTGTGCTGACATCAAATAACAAGTCACACCCATACACTGCATATAAATATGGAAAACGTGACGGCTCCCAGAGGTCAAGGCACCCCAAGTCCCCTGGAGGTTGGTTGCAGTATAGGCCATGCCCCCTCCACATTAGCAGATGGGACTTCAGACAAAATAAAAATCAAAGTACAAATCAAACTAATTTTTTCCCAGAGGTGAATTCTGTGATTTTTGGTAGATATTATCATGCTGATGTGTGTACAAGTGGTCCATTTTTTGGTAAGTTTGCTTTTAATATATTACTTGATATAAAAACTGGTACATTTCAGTTTTGGTTGGTGGCCTGATACGGTCATCCTCTTCTCATCACTACTGCGCAGACCCTGTTTGCAAAATGCAGAGATAGCAGCCACTCTATTCCCAATATTTTGGCCTTACTTTTGCATCATAGAGGAAAGCAATGATGCAAAACAAGAATGTATTACTGTTTTTGAAACTAAAACTCAACTCTTATTTTGGAAACTCGGATGAAGAAGAGCCAGCCAAACGACAGCATCATCAAACCGGCATCACCTCATGAGAACCTGTCTACGTTCCACCCTGCTATGAAACACTCATCCATATTTATCAGTTGCATAAGAGGGAGTTCTTGTTTCAGAAAATCAAAGTAAAATATCTCTACTTAGGATGAAGGACACAGAAACTGCTGCCTAATATCAAACTCTGCAGTAAGGAGATTCTGTCCCTGATGACCAGCAGGCTTCACCTAATTAAATAACTGCTAAAGCAGTAGCACAAAACATCTAAATAGCAAAAATAACACCTGTGCCTCAGCCTCAGCAGTGATCTAAGCGTTTTCACATCATCAACAATGTATTATCACTGGTGAAAGTAACTTTACATTCTTGACCCAGAAACAGACTATGAGAAGTTGTCAGTGTCTTCACTGGGCTAGCGAGCATACCATAATGAGAGCTTTGGTACAAAGAACTCCAGACATTATACTCTCTTTTGTCTTGCAGCAGCCTGCACTTTATCAATCATGCTTTTAATTGAATCCTAATGGGATTAATCATGTACTGTCATGCCTGCACTTGCTTTGGTTCTGTAAAGCTACTCTGCTCTCCCACTTGTTTTGCATCAACTGAGGCTAATTATCTCTGCAATAAAATGAAATGAGTGTATTTAGGTGAAAAACATCAGGGGCTGATTTAATGAAATGTTAACATGTAATAGAATATGCTTTTAAGATAGTGGGTCTGAGGGGAAAAAAGTAAATTCTTACTTAAATCCTTATCAAACATACCATAACCAATATTCTTGTTTCTAACTTGCATCAAGACATTGTCAAGCTCTGGACCATACAAAGAAAATACTGACACAGCCAGTTTTCACATTCACAAACACCGTCAGCATAACAAACAATGTAAGAAAGCCTGTGAGACAGAGAGTGAAGTGCTAGTGTTGTCACGATACCAACATTTTGGTACCGGTACCGGTACCAAAATGTATTTCGATACTTTCGATACTTTTGGATAGTTTTTCAGATAAAAAGAGAACGCAAAAAATGTCATTACTGACTTTATTTTAATAGAAAATCTTAGAATAACATCAAAATAAAATTCAAAATACTAGGCTTTTCTTATTGCACTCAAAAAAAAAAATTTTTAGAACAGTCAGTGTGAGTAAATAAAAAGTATGAAGTTAGAAGTTCTAACTTAGAAAGCAGATAGACAGGAGGAAGGAATAAATGGAAGAGGAAAAATAATATAGAAAATGAAGAGTGCAAGAAGAATTAGAAAACAGCTTTATATGCTCAGAGCCTGAGGGAAGAGAAACCAGTTTAATAAAATAAATGATAAAATCACTGAAACATTTTTGTTTATCTGTGCGTATGAGGTAGTTAGTGTGACCAACCCTGTTTCCCCCCCATTACATTTTGCTACCACCTTGAATACACAGTACACAAAATTACTTGCAAGGTCAAGTAATCTAAACAATGTTTAACTGATAAAATACAAGCTTGAACATTTAACATGAAAAGTACCTACACTGAATATTTGCCATTAAAATTTTAAATCTCACCCATTGGTTCCACAATGTCTGGAGGAAAGACTCGGGATGCGAATGCTCTGCGGAATATGGCACAGAACTCCTTGTCCAAACCTCCAATCCCAATCTTCTCAAAGTTCCAGTCTGGGTTGATGATTGTCTGTCGGGCCTTTGCCTTACCTTATAAATACAGGAGACAACCCCTTAACTAACAAATCTCAGAAATGTCTTAAATCTAGTGGATACATGAGGATAGAGTATAAAAGCAAATCTGCAAGTAAAACATTTTTTTTAGGACGTTTGTCATTTAGTGCTTCAAATCTAGATCCTGAGATCAGTTGGGAAATATCAGCCACCTGTAGGGAGAAAGAAGGAACATACCAACTAGTGTGAGGGAAGAATTCTCTGCCTTCTCAAAAATCACCTGACTGTTTGCAACCATCAGCCCGATGTCAATCTGTCAGAGAAAACACAGCTGTAATCGGCCTATACTCTATTCAGAACAGTGACATATTAGCTGTCTTCACTTAGCGACAAGCTAGAGATAATAATATCAAACTCAACATTAGTGTTGTCACGATACCAATATTTTGGTACCGGTATCGGTACCAAAATGTATTTCGATACTTTCGATACTTTTGGGTAGTTTTTCAGATAAAAAGAGAATGCAAACAATGTCATTACTGACTTTATTTTAATAGAAAATCTTAGAATAACATCAAAATAAAATTCAAAATACTATGCTTTTTTTATTGCACTCAAAAAAAATTTTTTTAGAACAGTCAGTGTGAGTAAATAAAAAGTATGAAGTTAGAAGTTCTAACTTAGAACAATTAGAACAAATAAAATTATTTGAAATTAAAATAAGCTAGCAACTGTAGCAGCAAAATCTCTTATTTTCCTATCAACATTATGTCCCTTCTCCCTACTCCCTCTCTTGCCTACTATTGGGTGGCTGATTCTTTTGGAGTAGACTATCTACTGAGTCTGACTCAGGCTTTTTGTCTTGTTGAGATTCTTGGCCAAGAAAACCAAAATGTCTAGGTGTTCCTCACTCAATCTAGAACGCCTTGGACTACAGATATTTCCAGATGTGCTGAAGACACGTTCTGATGCACAGCTTGATGCTGAAATGCACATATATTGTCGTGCAAACTGAACCAGGATGGGAAGATCAGACTTTAAATGGTATGTTACCAGACTTTATAACATATTAAATGGCTAAATATGTATGTAAAACACTGAAGGACTGTGCTGTAACCACATTTAACGTTTTGAAAAAATACATTTTTTAATTTTTTTTATTAAAATTTAGAAAAAAAAATGTCTATGTTTGATAAGAACTCTTTATCATGTGTTGCACACTTAAAACTATTGAACTATTGCATTTGAGAAGGGTACATGTCATGAGTAAATGACCTGTCGTTCCCTGAACTCAGTGTGCAGGTCTGGGTGCTTGTCCTGTAGGTGTTTGGCTAAGTTGGAGGTGTTTCCGCCCTTAGCCATGCATGTTTTAAAACATCGTTTACACAATGGTGCATCAACGTTAATTGCCTCTCCTTGCTCATTTGTTTTTATGCCGAAGTACTGCCATATAGCACTTCGCGCCCCTCGTTTGTCCACAAGTTTGTCCTCCAACGTCTCTGCTCTCTCCAAGCTTTCCTCCTGCTCCGTTTGTTGCTCCAGTCCACGCTGCTCAGTGAGCAGAGGACGAGGAAGCTGTTTCCTGCTCTGTTTTCCTCTGTTGCGGGTGGGCGCTGCAAGTACTGGTCCCATCCAAATGCAGTATAGTACCATTTTAAATGCCTCAGTACCGAGGTAGCATACTAGTACCGGTATATCGTGCAACACTATGAAGTGCCTGTCTGCCTTTAGTTGAAAGAAGCATTGATGCGGCTGACAAGGCAAGGGAGGAGACAGCAACGCCGCATGTACTATAATATGATGAACACTCGACATTTAATAAAGGTGATGGGGAGGCTATGATAGAGGATGCATGTAGGCAGACAAGGAGTAGAAAAAAAGATAAAGAGAATGGAACATACCCATAAGCCACACCGGCAATAGTGCACTTCTTGAACTGCATGACATTGCAGGTCAGTGTCCCCGTCTTGTCAGAGAAAATGTATTTCACCTATATGGGCAGAGAAAGATGGAGTAAGACTTACTTCTTGGGTATATAGGTAATTCTAAATGAGAGATTTTTCAAGTAGGATAATGTATAATTTAGACTCCATTGTTTACCTGGCCTAGTTCTTCATTCAGATTGGAGGTGCGAGCCATGGCAGGTGTGTTTGTGGGCTCATAGAGCATATCAGTGTCCTAAAACCAACCACAAAGAACACAACGAAGTATTTCACTAAGGACACAACAGTCATGGTAACAAGTTCTCATTAAATTAATCTTCACACTGCGAAAGTAAAAATAAAACACCCATATTGTAAAGAAATATTACTTCAGTCAGGTTCTTTTCAGTTGGTCAATTTTCCCTTAAGAAAATACTAACCAAGTGGGACTGTGGTAAGACAGACCAAACGAGGACTGCACTCCTTCCTTGGAGTTTTATTTAAGATTTAAAGAATAAAGGGGCTCAAAATAACTCGGGGCAAGTTCCGCAGATGAGATAGTCAGAGGATCTGACCTAGTTGCTGAGAACGTAAGAGGACAACATTCTTGTTCACTGAAATGTTTCTTGCCAGGTTTCACAGTTAACCTGCAACTGGGGGCAGTGCAATACGCTGTAACCATAACTCTGACATATATCACCTTATAAAGGTGATATAGTAAACATCTTAAAAACAGTTGCTTCTTTACACACTGAACAACATTAGCATTCATTTGGAGTTGTGTTTGTGTCAACATGGCAAAGTTAACCTCGATCCTTACTCTCATTTTAGTTCCGTTTTGGTCTCCACCAGTTCCTGTGGGAAATATCAGGCTACTAACTTCCATTTGGTGCTAAACAGGTAGCATACAGAGGGTGTTTAATGTTATTTTGATGAAACTGAAAAGCTGCCTGCTGCATTAAAAATAATGCTGACATGAGTGTCGAGACTAAATAAAAAACAAAGCAATGTGTGGAAAGATGCTAAAATGTTCTGAACAGCTGGACGGAACTGCAGAGTTAGATGATATTAACTTTGTGTGCTGATCACTATAAGCAACTCCCTTCCATCCATTGTTGATATACAGCTTTAACTGCAGTACAGTGCACTATATTCAAACCGTCACCGCCCACTTTGCTCTGTTTATGTAGTGATTAACTGCAAACAGAAGACAGCAAACAGACAGCATGCATTAATATAACACATTACATGCACCCAGTTACAGGTACAGTAGGTCTACTTGTGCGGTGCATATAAACACAGATGTAAAAGATGCATTAATGTAAAAGTTATTGTCCTTTTTAAAGTCATATTAGTCATGACATAGTGCATCCATGTCAAACGTAGTGTTTAATTTAGATAAACCACAAACTGTGCCATCAACTCACCCAATTGATGAAAAAGGCTTGGATGAACTTGATAACCTCCAGTGTGACCAGGAGACTGATGGGGATCAGGTTGTTGAACAGGATGATGAAGGTGAGAAAGTTGAGTGCAAAGTTTGCCGCCCCACCATCTATCAGGGATGAGTTTTGGGCAGAAAGAAATGATAGTAAACTCGTGAGTGCTGGTTCATAAATATCATCCAGTTAAATGAAAATACCCAAAGCTACTTATAGCCAATGATCAACATTATCCCAGTCCAAATCATGTTTTGGGCTAACATTGTGCATTAGCTGGAATTAACCATTTCTTCCACCCAACCTCATCCTCTTAAAACCCAGTTGATTTTGAGCCCAATTTAAAGTCCCACCAGGTAGTGACCAGGGACTGAAGTATCTCAAATGTCATTAGTGTCACAGCAGCAGCCTTGGCATCCAGCATGATCTAGGCAATGAATTTGACAAAGCACTATGCAAAATGATGCGGTTCTCTCGAAAACACCAAACAATTGGCAGTGATCAACATGTAACCCCACTCACACCAAACATGAAAACAGGAGGGAAGTGTTTTACCTTTCCTCAGCTTGCAGGATGTGCAAATATCACCTTTCTGAACCTAAGCCTTAATTTTAGCATTGTGGTCGAGAGGGACAGCCTGTCCCCTTGACAGGACGATTGCAAAACAAAAACTGGATGGCATAAAGAAAGTAGCATGATGGAAGCTACTGCTACAACAACACAAAGGTGGATTTTTTTTTTCAGAAGTGGAGAGGAAGACAAATGTATCAGGTGCTTTCAAGACAAAGGAGGGAGATTCAGTCCATAGCACATTCTCAACCAACAAGAAGTGGAAAAAAGCGGGTGGATTGTGCCAGCAGAAAAGTCTGAGTGTTAATGATAATCACTCACGTCATTTCACAGATGCCTATTAGCAAACTTGCTGTAAAATAATTCTGCTGAGATGCTGAGAAGTGATAAAGAGTTGGATCAGTAGATTCAAAAAAACAGAAATCAAACCACAGCAAACTAGGACATGCACAAGTCACATAAGTGCAACTGTATACCTGATGACTTTACTTAGATTTATATCACTGTACTGTAATAGTAATATACATATAAGATGTTCTAATCATGTTTAATGAAGCAAGTGAACATAAACATACTTCTAATAATGAATTCACAAGTTGCTGCAGGAGCTGAATGGCAAATTGTTTGGGTATAATAAAATGTTCTTTCATTTTGTGTGGCACGAATACATTTGTGTATTCCAGACCGCATAAACATTATGCTACAAGAAGAAGTCGGACAAAAAAACGACCATGACTTCGGTTCAGATATCAGCAGTTTCTTAGCAGAGATACTCAGCATAAAGTCAGTGATATGGTGATAAAAGCACACCTAACTACAAAAACTAATTATACTAATTGAGTAAACTGGAGCAGATGGCATGAATACATAACAAATGGTCATTTGTTTTTGCTCTCAGTCTGTATAAAGTTGTCACAATGTACAGGCTTAATGTCAGCAATGACCGGCGTCAGCACTTTGCAATGGGTCAAAGTCAAATTAATTATTCACCAGGCAGGCATAATCACAGGCTTGTGTGACACATCAGCATGTAAAATGTGTGGCAGCATAACACCGACTCTTCTGTTTCTGTCTGCATTTACTGGCCAAATTTGGTGAGAGAGCCAAAATAATAAAGGAAAATAAAGTTGTGTCAATAAAAGGAATGTAGAAGATCAGACAATCTCCCCACCTCTCTCTTTTGTCCTAGTTTGGATAATGTGCACTGGACAGAGTCTCAACAGCTCCTTATGGAAGTACAATCAGATTTAAGATGGATACCTGCCTTATGACTTGCACTCAGTGTGATATAGGAATTTTTAGATGTGAGTTTTGGTGCCTCTGAGAACAATATTAAAACCTTTGCAAAATCAAAAGAAGCCAATGTAACATCTAATATTATAGGGTCAGTGTAAGTCGTAATGCAAGCTTAAATTGACCAGGGCACAACCTCTCCTACACAGGGCCTACTGGGGTACAGAGTAATGGCCACAGTGTCACGATAATCACTTTGCATACCAAGTTCAGAGCTTCATCACAACAGACAAACTGTCACAGAAACTGTACAGCCCACATTTTTGTATTGTGATAACAGCAGTTCTAAATAGTCATTCTCCACAGTTGCATGACAATACATGTAAAACCTTAACTAGTTTAATTAACTCCCCGCAAGAAAAGAAGGCGGGTGTGGCAAAGGCATTCAAAAAATGTCAGCTTTTTTACTCCTCAGTTGAGGCACATGTTGTCCCTGAGCAATAAACCCATAAGCCTACTGCTACAAGAAACACCCTGAGAACAACCTCATCTCCCTTGCAGACAACTAAACGCTGCTGTTCATTTGTCATAAAAAATGAGGAAAAAACACTAAGATGAGGGTCTGAATCTTGAGAACTGCAAAGTGTTTAACGGGGCACAAATAATGGAGGAAAAGTGAGACACTGTTTGCATCAGGCATTGAAAATAATTAGATGAAGGTACAAGAGAGCTGGAGGGGAAAAACCTATTGTTGGATCCCTGGTATGTGCTTGTCCATGGCATGGGCCCATACAAAGTAGGGCAACCATATAGGGGACGAGGGTAGGGGGCTTCATTTGCTTAGCAAAGGTAGAGCTTCAGTAAGGGGTTAGTAAGGGAGGGTCATTCACGGATGGCCAAGGCTTTTAAATGGTTGTTACCTGGAGCTGTTAAAAAAATGACAACAAAGAAAACAACAAATCAAACAGAACATTAGAAAGGAACCAAAATGTACAGCAGCGTAATGATATTCAACCATTTCTTTTTTCACTCATTCACAACACATCTATGCATGTCACAGCTATCTTTTCTCACTTAATAAGAAATTCACTTATTCCCATATTGCCACATATTTCACTTGTAATGCAAAACATTCAGTAGTATAACTGAGGCAACTTAAAAAAAACACAAATACCAGCATTTAAGAACTTAATATGAAGAGGAAATAAGCTGATATGGACAAGTGAGACAAAATATGTGGAATAAGAGGTGAAGTGTAGGCTATTGGGGCTCTTACAGTTGAGATCCATGTACCAGGCATCATTGCCGCTCTGGTACTTCCAGATGGTTTGACCGATGGAGCAGAACAGAGAGATGGCCAGCAGGCAGCCAAACAACACAAGTATTTGGATATTGGTGATCCGCTCTACATTCGACAGCTTCAGAGGGGGCCGAGTGGAGTTCTGAGTAAACAGACATGTAAAAAAACAGAAGTGTAACCAATGGCAGTGTTCTTTTTCTGTGGTCTCCAAACAAATTATTTCAGGAACATGAAGTCTGGAGGCATACTGTACATACAGATACATGCAGTCTGACATACTGTATATCAGTTTAAAATGTTTGGCTGCATAACCAACTATGATATTGCCAAAAGAAACATCTAAAGAGAATAAGATTAATATTTTTTCTCATTTTTCCAGTTCACCAGACTTGAATGTTCCATCCGTAACTGAAAATAATACACTACACACTGCAACATCATTACTGTACAGCCCAATATGTCTTACCTGCATGAGCTTTGTGTCATGTCCTGTGTAGACCACCACACCATGGACCCACTGAGTGTTCCTCAGCTGAGCCCCTCTCAGTAAGATCTGGTCTGGACCCAGTGGTATTGTGCTGCAGTAACAAATATCACTGCAGTGACTATCTGAACAATGTTTCAGAAAGTAAAGACTGAGAATGTCTTTGGAAGATGATGAATGTCAAAGATGTCATTAGGTGACAGTGATTGGTGACATATTTAGACCACAAACTGTCTTATTTTGTCATTATATATGTACAAGTACAAGGCAATGAAAATACAGTTTAGCATTTAACCAGAAGTGTAATAACAGCAGTGCAGAGAGCGCAGTATCTACAGTATCTACAGTATGTACAGTCATCCTAAATAAATGACTATTGACCTCAAATGTATTCACTGATTTAACATCAAGCTTCCTATTTCATATTGATAAATGTACTGTTCCAACACCAACAATAACCAACTGTCAATATAGTCAACACTTATTAAAGTATCCTGACAGGTCTTTTACTACACAGACGTTACATAACAACAAGTACTAATCACAATCAAAGGTAAGTAGTATTTTGGTCTCTGATTTTACTAAACTACATTTCCCATTTATGAGCTAAACTCTTAATTATAAACTAAAATATACAAGCTATTTAAAGAGTATAGTAAAAATTTCAGTGTGTGCCTTCCACAGCTTACAACAAAGGTGCATACGCTGATGCATCCAAACCTTTAGGATCTCAGGCTCTATTAAGTTGCATGCTGTTAAAACTAAATAATGGAGAAAAGATTTCCATCTATTCAATTTAAAAAGACTGCCCATCAAAATATGAACCCATCAAAACCTAAAATTAGCTCCTGTTTATTCAGTGGCACTTTGTCACACACTCCATATATTAAGCCATTAATTCCTAAAAGCTACAAACAGTATATAATGTATTTCCTTACAACAGCAGAGTCTCTAAATAAATGTATAATTAAATATCACTGAAGTAGGAACTCTCATTTGTTCATCAGAATGATTAAATCATTCCTAAACCCTCATAATGCACTGATACTGGCTATGCTGCTGGCTAATGGGATATTGATTTGCTAAGAGGGGCACAGAGCCAGGCACTGAGTTCTTCAACTAAGCCCACCTGTGTCCATCCAGGCGAATGTTCCCAACAAACTCATACAGATGACGGTTTGGGCTCTCACACTCCATTCGCCCTCTGAGGCGCATCAAGCTCTCAATGTCCTTTAAGCCTGCAGTCACTTGGAGACACTGTTGATGTAGTTGCACCAGCATTTTAGCAGGGTTTTTTTTTCTTTCACATTTCATCAATTTGTGTTGCAAACTTTCTAAAAATTCATTTTAGTTGTAATTATATGGGCAGTAAAAATTAGAAAATGCCATCACCTGTCTTATTTTAAGGTTTGTTTCTCCATCCAAGTTAGATGTTTCAATGTAGCACATACCCTGTGGTTCACTGTAGTGGAACAAGAAGATACAGACACTTATAGTAGTAGTAGTATAAAGAACACAAAAATAAACTGATATTTAATCATATATTACAGTGTATCTAACCTCAGCTATTTATTATTTCGTATGATTAGAACTTTATGTAATTGTATGGCAATAAACACAAGGGTGCCGATTATTTCCAAATGATCATGTATCACTTTCCATTTAAATCAGTCTGCTGTAAATTATTTACAAACTAAATCTGATGGAAATTGGTCTACAGCACAACAATTACATATGATTAGAGCACTGCAAACAAAGGTGCTGCCTTCCAGTCTAAATGCTACTCAGAAACCCAAAATGACATCAAGTTTTACTGAGTGGAAGTTAGCTATTAAAAGCGCAGTACATTGGGAGGACATAACACCTTTGTTTGCTGGTACCCTGATTTTTAACCATCTGTCAAGAAAAGCTAAAATACATTGCAAAGAAACAGAGAGCAGAGAGAGGGAAAACACCAGAGTGGGATGATATGAGTAAACAAGCATGGTGAGCACTACCAAAAGAGCAGACAAATGGGCCTCTGACAGACTCTGGGCACAGGGACAGAGAGTTTGAGCATCCCAGCACTTAAGGTGAGCTGGGTCGCTGGTAGGCTACTCTTTTACTTGAGTGATTTATTCATTCATTCACCAAAATGAGATCTGAGTACTAAAGGCCAACCACAATCAGTGAGAGGTTTGGGATCCACTGAGAGTTTTGCTTCATGGAAATGAGCATAAGTCTGCTGTGATGGCCAGGAAGTGAATTCTAAAACTTGATGCTATTCATAAAACAGCAAAATACATCTTCAGTACTGACTATGAATTACTGAACTAGACTGAAGTCTGTTTAACTGGCAGTAACATCTTACATAAAATTTTAAAAAATCCACCATTCCAAGGAAATGGAAAGTGACTGCATGCAAATTCAGGGTGCCATACAAGCCATGCAATTACAAGAATATAAATCAAAATAAAAATGTTATTCACATTCAAAAATAATAACGTGTGCTCCTTTGCTGAAATACTAGATGTGTCCATTCAGTCAAAGACTGAAAAGGGTTGACTGTACATGTTTTGTTGTAAAACAAATACAACATAATAAAATCACTGTACAAACAGCCAGTATAATGGCTGCCAAACCACAACGTAAAGGAACATGGTGTTCATTGACTGTAGCACTCCACTATCCGGTTAATACCAGAAAAAAAATCACCCTTCTTTACTCGTGTGGAAAATAAATTAGTCCTCGTGTTGTGTCAGGACTGACAGAAGAGCTACAGTATCTCGTCCCAGCTGGTACACACGGCCCCTATCTCTCCCACCGCTGTTTTGTTGGTAATGTTGTGCGTTTCCTGACCTGGATGACAGAATGACGAGGTCAGCCGGGAGGTGATCCCGATTTGAAGCTCTGACTACTTCCCCAACAGACACCTGATATTACCAACCACACACCAGCAGGGGGCGAGAGAGAGAAAGTGTGGCAGGAGTAGGACAAGGGGCAGGAGAGAAAAGGATGAGGAAAAGAAGAGGGGGAGGGATAGAGAGGGGGGAAAAATGAAAACACAGACAGACAAACAGCAAACACATAAGGGGAGAAAAACAACAGTTTCAGTTTTAGGGAGATGAGAAGAGCACAATGATCAGTCCTGTATGATCAGAGGGTACTGGTGGTCATCTGTTCTCCTTTTCACAAAACCATTTGGAAAAGCATATAACATCTAATAGAACAGACAGTATTGTGGTGAAATTAACAGAGGATCTTTTTAACAAAAATGAAACTTCCCAGTCTCCATTTTAGAGAAATTGTAATACAATCTGCACCAAATTTGAATTTTAAAAATCTTAAAGGAGGAGTAGGCTACAAAGCCTGATCCATAGCAGCCCCCCCCCGGTTTTTGAAAAGGTGAAGGAGGTAGGTAGGTTTATGTTGACATGATTGGTCAAGTCTGATTAAAAAAAAAAATCACATTACCATTGCTCCACCTAGAGAAATGATGGCTGCCACATCAGGCTTCAGAGCATCATATCCCTCCTGTCCCGATTGTCAAAAGCAGGACTTTTTAACTCACTCAACCACTTTTACAAAATAGTACCAGTACTGGCTTGATGTATTATCTAGCCATCACTTCTTTAGGGAGAGCCGAGAGAGAGCAGGAAGAAAGAAGGGGAAAGCTCCCCACAGTCTCCCGGCAGAGTGGACTCCTATACCTGGACGACAGAATGACAGCATCCGCAGGTACGAAATCACTGCCATTTATTCTAACAATATCACCCACTTCAACCTGTGAAAATAAACTGGTTACTGCAGTGTACTGCCTATAAAACAGCAAAACAGGAAAGATGAGTACAGCAACAGGAGCAAAAGTGCACAGCTGGACGAAATAAAACTAACTACATTAAAAGAATAAACAATAAAAAAAATGATGAGAAGACACAGTGACGGAGCAGCTGGAGTCTTTTTTCCATTACTGCTGATCTTTGCATAACAGGTGCAAAGCATATTGCACCATTCAACAACTTCAATGAAGAAAAAAACCATTTCAAATCATAAATCAATCATACAAACTGATTAGAAATCTGCCATCACTTTCTTGTATTTCATGTTGACACACATGTTGTAGTCTGATGTCTGTTTTTAAACTACTGTTGCTGTAAAACTGAAACTGAAACAAAAAATTAAGGATTAAATATTAACTCTGGTCAAATACAACAATAAAATGTTATAATTTCTGCACTGCCTGGTGTTTCTCTGCACATCCTGTGGTTTTAGCTGCATTATTCCAGCCACAGTAACAAAACCGGTTCACTTTGAGAGGAGAAAGGAAACTGCTCTTTGTCCTCCAGCACTGTCGTGTAATGGCCATCCACATGCAAACACTAGAATAATTAGTGGCTGAATGCTAGAGGGGTCAGAGGGTGTATGTGTGTAAGTGTGCATGTATCTGTGACATTTCTTCAACTGACATGGATAGAAAAAACAGAACAGGTAGAATGAATGAATGACCCTTTTTGAAGGTACTGTATAAAATGTGAGCTTGTGAAAATGACCAGTCATTGTGGGTACATACCTTCTCCCAGTGTACAATTTCCCAGGCACCATTTCTCAATACTGTCACGAGATGGAGGAAATTGTGGTAAAAAAAGAAGAAAGAAGCAAAAACAGAGAAAAGAAGAATAAAGGGTGGAGAGAGATAGGGAGCAGCTGTTAGAAAACACAACTAACTGGCAATAATGTCTTTTAATCATGTTACAGTTCAGACCATTAGGTTTCTATTGCCTACTTGTTTGTTGGCAGTGCAGTTACAATAGTCTGTTCTCTATTAAAACCATCAACACACTGGCTTTCCTACTGAAAAACCTGACAAAGAAATGGCTTTCACTACCTTGACATTCTTTTTTGTTGACAACACTGTCAGCTTTGTGACGTTTCTGTAAAAAAAAGAACAATATTCACATTACACATGTGCCATATTAGCCCCTGTCATAAATTAATTAAAAACCTAAAATCAAAACCAGATAAGAGAAACTTTCTTAGGTACAGCCCTGGAGGAGTGTTGCAGGCAGGAGTGGAGAAAAAAACTTAACTGTCCTGTGTTACAAGAGCTGCTGCTTCTCTGATTTTATAGTAGGAAATAGGTTAAAGAAAATGACACCGCATAGCACCACTTACCGTACTACAGTGAGAGAGGGAGATAAGCCTGTCAAAGTCTATGGGTACAAGCTGAAGGAAGATAACACTTCTGCACTGTAGATGCATTCAAAAATTCTCACTGTGACCAGGCAGTCTCTGCACAGACTCATGTTATCATGTCATGGCATTTAAGCGTACAGCCTACTACAGCAAAAATCGAGCAGCTATACAAAGTATGTCGCACTGGGGCAGCTCTGATGGAGGCTTTAGCACCGAAGGTTACAGTCCAGCCTTTTAATGCACTTAACAACACAGAATAATAATGTTATGAAACGTGAAAACAAAGTATTTACTAAATTAATGATTACAAAAAATACTTTGAGAGTTGGCACAAATGTTCAACTGCAGGTCTCATTTTGTAGCCATAGTACGACACTGCTGTACCAAATGCTTTCACACTATAACTATACTACAGTACGTGTAGAGACCACATTGAAATCCAGATTAGCAGTATTACTTCCCCTCGTGTACCCCTTGTCTGCTGCTCACGCAATCAACTGTGACTTCAACAGCTTATTCCAAGGGACAGCTTGTCAAGTAGCATCACTCTGAGTAATAATGTGTTGCTGAGTCTGTCTCACATAAATAATCACTGTGTTTTAAAATCTAGCTCGTAAAGGCAACATGTGCTGTTTCTAATTAGCGAGAAGAGGACATCTCCACTCACATCCCTGTTAATAATCGGTTTACTTTGACGATCCACTCTAATTTATTCTAATTTGGGTAATTCAGCACCCTGCACTGAAGATTCTGGGAGAGAATCATTCTTCTAGTTGTTCACTGACAAAACCAGAACAGCTGAAGATGAATTACTTTATATCAATAATGATGGAGAGATCATGCTAATGATATTAGCTGTCCTTGGCCAGACTTTTCTAAATGACTTAGGGACTCAAAAGTGACAAAAACATCTGTGCACTACTACAGCTGTTATTACCTAATCACATCAAAGCTACACAACCAGCATTTCAAAGTATCCAGTTAACTCAATCTGTTCTAAAGGCTTTGTTTTCTTTTGATCCATCCACTTTTTATTCCAGTTTTCTTGTTTCTTACACCGCTATTCTCTCTCTGCCATCAAGCTCCAGCTGAATCAGATTCGATTGAATATGACTGCAATATACAGTACTCTAGTGTCTAATAAATAACTTGGCTGCGTCACATGACTTTAGTAGATCACCAGCCACATTATGTCCAGAAGCAAATTTCCTACTAGAGACCTTCACAAACCTCATTCATCATGCCCTGTACTAGAGCTGTCAGCTAATTTCATTCACCCATAAGATCTGTTTACCCTGCATAGACCCTCATTCATATAGGTGTAATAAGAATCGACTTGTATTTGTATCAGTTACTCCACAACCTTTCCTGCCTTTTCTTCTCCTCTGTGTCCTTCTGTCATTATGGACGTGGAGAAAAGGAGATATACTGTATTTAGAAGATATGTGTAATCACATTACAGTCAAGGGTGAGTAGCACATCGAGGTTAAGCAGAAATACTGCAGTATCAGGCCTCTATAGGCTTCTGTCATAAAAGGGGAAAAATGAAAGTAAAATGAAAGTGGTAAAAGATAAAAGGGCATCTACAGTTTTACCTTGATTAACCTGCTAAAATGGCTTCAACATGCACCTAATGAGACAACGAGCAATAGTGAAGGAGGTTTAACGACACAAGGGCTTTTCTTTCAGTTTCATGTTACTGCATAAAAGTGCACCATGCACTATTGTGAAACATACTGCAGCTTGTGATTCCTTGTATCATTTGTCTGTGTTTTTAACATTTTATACTGAAAGACAGCTGACGAACCTGGAACAAACAGCCTGAATGAGCTGCAGCAGAGACAGCCAGCCACAAGGTAAGATACGTGCTGTACAGTGTGTGTGCACAGTGCATGGTTCATGAAGTTAGGGGTCGATGTTGCCTTGTCAGGTCAACTTGTGTTGTGTAGTACAGGGAACAGACGGGTGTTCAGGTGACCTTCAGCAGTAAACACAGAGTCATCCCCACTGCATGTGTTTTTCACAGCGGGCTCGGAGACAAAGTGCTGAAAGCGCTGCGCTGGTCCCTCCAGCACAAGAGAAGCTCATAGTATAGAGTAACTGCCCACTGGGAGCTATATAGAGATCGCATTGCAGGGTCACTGCAATACAGCAGAATGCAAGATTCTCTCACTTGGTTTAGATGGATGAGAGAGAACTATGTGGACAAAGAGTAAACATATTTTGAAGCCTTCAAATTCAAAGTGAACAAGAACACATACACTAAATATAATTAACCAAAACAAAATAATAGTGAAATCAGCTTTACATATTAAATAAAATGCCTGGCTTTGTTTGAAGCATCTGTTTAACAGCTACGATTTGCCTGAGGGCACCGAATAGTTTTGCTGTGGTAGGACTAACTGCCTTTGTACATGAGCACTCAGTATCTAGGTTAATTAACT
>NW_018128124.1:108442-132885 GCF_001952655.1 Monopterus albus
AGGTGTGACCTCTGAAAGTAGTGTGTGTGTGTGTGTGTGTGCGCATGCCCATGTCTGATGGTGTGTCAACAATTAGTTCAGCTGAGAATTACTGTCCTTTCACTAATAAAGTAGATGTTTCAGTGAATCTGATTTGACCTTTATGTGCTTCATGCACTCAGTCTCTTGACAGGCACTGTTACCTGCATTTGGCGATGCAATACATTAATGGCATACATGGAAATGACAAAAATTCAATGCAAAACTGCTGCAAACATTGAAGCCACATTACATATTTTACATACAACACTTCTTGCCACATAGGGCCAGCTTGGCTGTAAGTGTGTCCATACACTCTGTTGTCATCATGACAGCTGGGATTCAAAGGCTGTTTTAAAGGGAATGTAATTTGGCCCTAAAAAGGGTAGTTGCTAGTCATTCTATCAAATATTATTTCAAGTTTGTCTTACCAGATCTTCAATGACCTCCTTGACTGCAGCCACCACTAGGATGAAGAGCAGCGGCACCAGTGTGGTCCAGCGACCAGTCGGTGACACATCTGGAATTTGCTGGAGGCACAAGAAGGGTTTTTTTTTTTTAGAAAATATAAACATTGTGTGTGAACGTCAACGACTATACCTCAAAAAGCATGTGGCTCACACACACACACACACACACACTGTGCCAAATACAACTGCATTATAAAGACAAACAACCAACAAATGTCCTATCACTAAAACCTATGATGGGTCAGCTCATTAGGAGGTTTTACTGGTACTTCTTTTGATTCGACAGACCCACATTTTAGACAAAAACATAGACCAGCACCTGAAATGCTGGAGTTGCTGCTGTCATCTGAAGACCTATCAATCACATGCACCATCTCACATTTTGTAAACAGCATTCACCAGATTCAACTTCAAGTTTAAAGGAGTTCTTCCTAGCACATATAACTGTCTTACTATGACTATAATGCTCTCCTTACTACCAAATGTTGAATTATTTGGCTATTTTAGGCCTTTCAAAATTAACAAAGACCAGTATATTTAAGGCCAAGTCAGGGCCACAGGAGACAGCCACTGTTACACTGCTCAAAAAAATAAATGAAATAGATCTCTTCTCTTCCTCATCTGCATTGATGTTTTATTCAAGGACACAACATCAACATGGAAGGTAATGAAGATTCACACTGGCTGTTTTTCAAAACAGCAACTTCAAGGTCATGGCACAGAGTCATTTCCAATCCTCGAAGCTCCCATAAACATGAGGTAGTCTGCTAACATGAATACAGGTACAGACAGCGTCCTCCACAGCCTTCCTTCTTACAACTATTTATTTTTTATGCTAAGATTTGAACACCTGAAAAATATTGGGTTCCTTTGAATTATGTCATAATGACCAGCAGTTAAGCTTTTAAGTGTCCTAAAAGGGATTAATGTTGACCTATAACAGGCTAATTGCTGCAAACTTCCTCGGGACTAGAAAGTCTTTGTTCTGCTAAATCAAAACAGATCCAGTAATGCTGAGAACAGTGGTCGTTGCTGGGCAGTAACCAAAACATTACCAGGGCCGATAATCAGTACTGAAACTCTCAGACACAAAATGCCATGTTGCCACAACATGTAATACACAGTACAGTGTATTGAGCCTGCAGGCTCTCCTATTAAAAGGAGGTACACATACAGCAGTATTACATGCATTATTTATTATCAGGATATATGACGCACCCGTGTGCGTTTCTGTATCTGTGTGTGTGTGTGAGAGAGAGAGAGAGAGAGAGAGAGAGAGAGAGAGAGAGAGAGAGAGAGAGAGAGGGAGAGGGAGAGGACGCTGGTGCGTTGTAGGAAGGGAGAGAGAGAGAGAGAGAGAGAGAGACTAAATATGCCTGTGTGTACATGAAATTATAGACATGATCTTTGTAAATGGTGTCTAGGTCACCACAAACTGAAAAACTGACCACTAGCACACAAATTGGAGCAAAGCAAAAAAAAAAAAGGCAGCTGAGAAAAACAATTTATCTGTTGTCTTTGTATTTAAATCTGTCTTCAACACCACATCTTACCTGCAAGAGTGCAATGAAGAGAAAGAAGGCGTTGGCTGCCCTTCTGAACTGTGAGTAGAGGAACCGGGGGAGGAAGGTGAGGACATTATACTTGGCTGTGCTGAAGACCGCATCAAGCAGCGAACAAGGCGACAGGTGGAGGAGAAAACATGAGAGAAACAAAATGGTAAGTTACTAAAAACTGGTGAGTAAAGTTTATAACAACAATCTAAAAAACAAAAAAAAAGACTGATTAAGTTTGTCCAACTTTAATACTGAGCTAAAAAGCTGAAATAATTCTTCAGATAATAATTTGTTGATAAACAGCAGAGTTGTCTGCAACAATTGTGAAAACCATACTAAAACTGAATTACTTTTTCAAGTAAAAATGCCAAATATATACGGGTTCCAGCCTCTCAATATGAAGACTTCCTGCTTCTCTTGTCTTCTCTGACAGTAAGAGGAATCTTTTTGTTGTGGATGGTTACTGGGACAAAACAAGTCATTTAAAGACATCGCTTCTGGAACATTATATATTGACCCTGGCCATACAAACACATTGTCAATAACCATTTTCCTGCCCCTGCCCTTAGCCCACATACACTAGGAGGTCCTCAGTGACACACAAACAGGCATACTTTGTGATTCTGTCAAACTGAACAGAATAGGAGGAGGATGAGAGCTGGTACAGGGGGGGGGGGGGGGGGGGGGCCCCCACCAGATTCAGACTAAATCGCTTTCTCTCTCTCTCTCAGTGGTTTCTCCTTGTAAATCTCAGCGATGGGACTGATCTCTCTGGCAAAGGCCAGCTTTGTGTCTGCAGTCTGGTTGGCAAAGTTGCAGCAGCATCCTCTGCTGACCTTTACCTTTCTTTGCTGCTGTAGTAAATAGACACACACCTACAATCCATCTTAAAGGAGCTTTTCAGTTTAGTGCAAATATGGGTTTTGTATTTTGGTTTCTATTCGCTATGGTAATGAGAAGTCTCCGGTCGCATTTCAGTGTTTACAACCTTCATTTTATGGGTGTTGAGGCTGTTCAGGTTCAAGAGGGTGTTTTTAGCTTCATTACCTGGATGCAGTAATGTTGGCTCGTTTTGGGGGGGGGGGGGGGCGGGGGGGGGGGGGGGGGTGAGCCCTCAACAGTCAGACCTGTCTGATTTACAGTTGCGTTAAAGGGCCACTCAGAACAGTCATTTTGGGAGAAGATATATGCCATGATGCATGCCAAGCTTCTGGTAGTGCTTAGCTTACTCATGTACACACAAAAGTCATCACACATCCACAGACCAAATATCAGAAAGCGTGGCCTCTAACTCATCTAAAGGGGTTAAGCATATGGAGTTTAACATTAGAGACACCACAGTTTTATTCCTGTTAGTTTGAATCACATTTGACAAGCACTTTTGCAGCATTTATCACTTGTAGCACACCCACAAGCATAAAGTTATAGAAAAGTGGGCAAGCATTGAACTGAGTTAATAAAAAAAAGAGTTCTACATTAAATGCCATCCTTGCTGCCTGGTACAATGGAACTGTCTGGGACATAGTGAAAGCAAGTGAATAAGAGCAAAGCATTAGCACTGTTCATACAGCAGCACAGTGTAATACCAGCTGCACAGAGGAGACTACTGAAGAGCATTGTGAGAACAAGGGTGAAAAATGGACCCGCTTTGTTTCATTCCAACTCTAGTCATTAATCTCATCTAGTTATTTCACCTTTTGTGAAAACAATAAAAACAGCATCATTTCCTCGGTCACTTGTAAAAACTCGACAGTTTGAGAACGTGTTACAAAAAATACATTTAGATCACCATCAGCGCTGACAGCAGAATGATATGGAAGCCAAGATATTTACTGTGATCTTTATCTAATGATTCTAAGCTGAAAAGCACAAAAACAAAACATGCAAACAGATTTTTATGTATTTCACTATTTCTACACATCTTACACACATGCCACGTGTTTGAGTTTAAAAATAAACAGCATAAAGAAAACATTTTCTGATAAACGGTACGTTATAAGGCTGGCTAACTTACTAAGAAATCCAGAGTTTTACAGAAAAAATATTGTACTTTAAATAGGTTTCAAGATATTAATGAAATGGGGTCGGATGTGCGTGTGCGCTGTTTATCACCATCACAACAAGAAGCTCAAAGCTCAAATCATAAACTGAAAGGCCAACAAACTTGTTGGGTGAGGTTACACACATGTAAGTGGAAAGCCAAAGTACATACTGTATGTACAGTATGCCTTTACTTAAACTACTTGTGTGATTTCCAAAACAACTGTAGTAAAAATCGTGTTGGCTATTCTGGTTTTCTATTCCCTATATACAGTGGGTACGGAAAGTATTCAGACCCCCTTAAATTTTTCACTCTTTGTTATATTGCAGCCATATGCTAAAATCATTTAAGTTCATTTTTTTCCTCATTAATGTACACACAGCACCCCATATTGACAGAACAACACAGAATTTTTGACATTTTTGCAGATTTATTAAAAAAGAAAAACTGAAATATCACATGGTCATAAGTATTCAGACCCTTTGCTGTGACACTCATATATTTAACTTAGGTGCTGTCCATTTCTTCTGATCATCCCTGAGATGGTTCTACACCTTCATTTGAGTCCAGCTGTGTTTGATTATACTGATTGGACGTGATTAGGAAAGCCACACACCTGTCTATATAAGACCCTACAGCTCACAGTGCATGTCAGAGCAAATGAGAATCATGAGGTCAAAGGAACTGCCTGAAGAGCTCAGAGACAGAATTGTGGCAAGGCACAGATCTGGCCAAGGTTACAAAAAAATTTCTGCTGCACTTAAGGTTCCTAAGAGCACAGTGGCCTCCATAATCCTTAAATGGAAGACGTTTGGGACGACCAGAACCCTTCCTAGAGCTGGCCGTCCGGCCAAACTGAGCTATCGGGGGAGAAGAGCCTTGGTGAGAGAGGTACAGAAGAACCCAAAGATGACTGTGGCTGAGCTCCAGAGATGCCGTCGGGAGATGGGAGAAAGTTGTAGAAAGTCAACCATCACTGCAGCCCTCCACCAGTTGGGGCTTTATGGCAGAGTGGCCCGACGGGAGCCTCTCCTCAGTGCAAGACACATGAAAGCCCGCATGGAGTTTGCTAAAAAACACCTGAAGGACTCCAAGATGGTGAGAAATAAGATTCTCTGGTCTGATGAGACCAAGATAGAACTTTTTGGCCTTAATTCTAAGCGGTATGTGTGGAGAAAACCAGGCACTGCTCATCACCTGTCCAATACAGTCCCAACAGTGAAGCATGGTGGTGGCAGCATACTGCTATGGGGGTGTTTTTCAGCTGCAGGGACAGGACGACTGGTTGCAATCGAGGGAAGGATGAATGCGGCCAAGTACTGGGATATCCTGGACGAAAACCTTCTCCAGAGTGCTCAGGACCTCAGACTGGGCCGACGGTTCACCTTCCAACAAGACAATGACTCTAAGCACACAGCTAAAATAACGAAGGAGTGGCTTCACAACAACTCTGTGACTGTTCTTGAATGGCCCAGCCAGCGCCCTGACTTAAACCCAATTGAGCATCTCTGGAGAGACCTGAAAATGGCTGTCCACCAACATTTACCATCCAACCTGACAGAACTGGAGAGGATCTGCAAGGAGGAATGGCAGAGGATCCCCAAATGCAGGTGTGAAAAACTTGTTGCATCATTCCCAAAAAGACTCATGGCTGTATTAGCTCAAAAGGGTGCTTCTACTAAATACTGAGCAAAGGGTCTGAATACTTATGACCATGTGATATTTCAGTTTTTCTTTTTTAATAAATCTGCAAAAATGTCCAAAATTCTGTGTTTTTCTGTCAATATGGGGTGCTGTGTGTACATTAATGAGGAAAAAATGAACTTAAATGATTTTAGCATATGGCTGCAATATAACAAAGAGTGAAACATTTAAGGGGGTCTGAATACTTTCCGTACCCACTGTATTCTAATAAGAGTAGATCATTTTATGTTCAGTATAGTCAGCATTTAGATAGAGCAGCCTACTGCTTATTGTGAAATACAATGCCATACATCATCCACAGCCCATACCAATACCATGAGTATATTCACATTTATAACAGGTGACTCCACTGGGTATTAAACACCTAAGCCTGGTAGTGATAATGCATAGTTAACACCATAGTTGGCCCTTGAGATACAGAGAAACAGTGACTTGGAAGCTCTCATTCAGGATAGCCTTTATCATTCCTCTCTTTTGACACATTTGCCATCTTGTCTTTGAGACTGTCCTCTTTCACCATCTCACTTTATTGTCTTCACTTCATCCCTCTTTCTGATCTCATGGGGGTAAAACTAGAAAGCATGCTGTGTTCCACTCTCTTACTCCTATGCACTGTATAACTTCCTCCACAGAGGCAGGGCAAGATAAAGAGCTCATTTAACAATATAGCCTTTACCAGTTTAATGTATGTCATGTGCCCCGTTTAGTATTTAATTATGGTAAGCCTTATGATGAGATGCTGTCATTTGATTTAAAAAGACACCCAGTTAGCAGAGAACAATGTATAAATACCCCTTGTTGAGATGGGTAGCTGATTTGGTTAGGTATTGTAAGTAAGACAAATTTAGACGCTCTACCCAAACAACTATGCAATTTTTTTTGTAGAGAGAATGTGCATTTGAACCATTTGTGTGTTTGTGTCCATGTCTGTCTGTCTATGCATGTCTGTTGTCTTCTAGACAAGACATGCTATGTCATCATTTCATGGATACACAGCAGTAAATTGGTTTGTACAGCCCTTCCTGTCTGCCATCTGATAAGCTGTCAACATCTCAGCAACTTTACATTACAACCAGACACACCGGTGACACAGCTGAATTAAACAACCAGAACTATACAACCACTATGCCTGTTGGTTGTAAAGCAGAACTCACATGTGTGTATCTGTCTTATGTGAGCAGTGACATATTTTACAAGTAGTGATGCTGCAGAGGGAAAACGAGTGAAAGCAAGAAATCTGTGATGGATGTTTGTGTGCTTGTAATATCAGAATCACCACTTATCACAGACCATGCTCCTGTTAGTGTCTCCACAGGTCACTCTGACACAGCAACCAATCCTCTTGAATAAATTAGATCTTTACAGCAGCCAAAATTCACCTTCAAGGTCTTAGGCAAATGTTTGGACACATTCTGAAATCAAATTTACAAGGACAAACAAGAACTCAACAAAAGCCAAGTCATCTGCAAGCTGCATACTTCACTACTGAAATGCTACAGTAACACTCCCTGCCTCTGAAACCACTGAAAAGACAACTTGGCTACAAGTGAAACAAATGCTGTGTGAAAAGTCATTAACATGCAAGCTGGCATCCAGCTCACTGTCTGTTGTCATTTTTATATGTGCAAGCATTCAAATTTCCCTAACACGGCAGTTTTGCAAATGACCAGTTATTACAACTGCTATTTTGTGCAATATCAGTATCAGACTGAAAGTCAGTCAAATCAAAGCCAATGAATCTGAATGTGATTAACTTGAAATATCTTTTTTATTTTATCATCCTTATTTTGTGTGTTTGCCAGGTTATGGCATCAGCTTCAGCAAAATGGAACTAATGGGATATTTCCTTACTTTTTCAGAGGTGGCAGGTCACTGACAAAATTAATGACTGCCCCTGGGTAAGGTCACAGAAATGCAATGCTTTAATAATGTTAAAACCTTAAGGCAGAGGTGCACTTTCAAATCAAAGGTCATATTACTTAATTAACCATCAAACATCTGGTACTCCAAACAAGATAAAAATGCTAAGTCTAGATTGCAAATACTCTCTGACCTGGGTCTGTTGATGATAAAAGGGAAAGCTAGATAGATAAAAGGGAAACTCGAATAATATCACAAACACCTCAAATAACGGAATCAGAACCCATTTTCTTTTATTTTTTTATTAGCTGCTTGTGCCTGTTACTGGTCATGAAGCTGAGCTAACAACTGGTACAATCATAAAAACACATGCATTCAAAGGCCTTTTAAAATTTCATATTCCTGTTCAGTTTATAGCTGTGCCTGTGTAAGCACATGCATATCTCAAGCTGCTTAAGAGGCAGGGATGCTAACAGTAACATTCCTTGAGAGAACAGGGCCTGACCCAACAATCCTGAAAAAAAAGAAGCACAGTTTATCAATGACGACACTGGTGGTAGAATTTGTGCTAAAGTAGAGTAGGCTACGTTAGCAGCATAGCTAACCAAAATACAATGGAAACTCACAGGTTGGAAACGTGAATGAAACCACTTGTTTCATCGTGGCCGTACACCTGAAACAATCCCCCTGCACCCCCTCACCCCCTGACCAATGCAGCCCATTTTGTTAAAACATAGCAGTGAGTTGTGTTTTTCCAGGACTAATGTGAATGTATTGCGGCACTCTATCACGCTGGCCTGGTTTTTATTATCTACTGATATTGCAAGACAGCTTTTGCCTCGACAAGAAATCTTGTCACGTTTTAATATCGCGAGACCCTAATCCTGACATGCTAAATCCACTGAACTCCTTCAAGAGCAACAACAGGATAAAGAGGCCAGTCAGGAGTATCTGGACTAATGCACCACTGGTGATACAAATCTTGCAGGTACTTTCATCACATGCCTTAGGGCGCTATCATGACCATATCTGTGGGACAGCCGTCTCTACTGCACAACAGTGGTGGCTTCCTCACTGTACACTGCTTTAACTATGGGGCATGTATTCAAAAGTCAACTTAAGAACATTAAATTCAACATTATTTTTAAAAATTAACTATATGTCTTTGACCTGCCTGCAATTTACTTAACACATCAGACACAGGCTGATCATTTTCACAACATATTCTCAAAGAAAATACTTAAAAATAGACTCAAAATTCAGTTCAAGATTGCGTCCTGTTGGGAAGGTCTCCCTAGGCTGACATTTAACTAGCAGCTACAAAGTCAAAGCATGCTTTAATTCATTTGTTTTGCTTGTAAATCTGAAGGTTAATGTGGGGGTAAAGGCAAAGTCAAAAACAGTAGCGCTTTATGCCAAAAGTCTTCTAACCAGCAAGTTGGTGGTTCGACTCCCGGTCTCCCCGCATGCCTAAGTGTCCCTGAGCAAGACACTGAACCCCAAATTGCTCCCGGTGGTTCGACTGGCGCCAGTGTGCGGCAGCCTCTCGTCATCGGTGTGTGAATGTGTGTGTGAATGGGTGAATGGTGTATAATCTCCTGTAAAGCGCTTTGGCCAGTGTAACACACTGTGAGAAAGCGCTATATAAAATACAGTCCAGTCCTTTAGGGTCTAGAAATACCATTGCTTGAATAGTTCTCCAAGGTTTACCTAATGAAGCTGTAAATGTGGACCATGAAAACTGTACTACACAAGCTGCAACTTAAATGCAGACCAAGAGGACAAATGACAGCCAACTGCCACCCACAAACATTATTCTGCTGTACTGCACTACCTTCACATGGTTCACATTCAGTAGCTTCAATAAAAATACCACCTAAGCAGCAGTAATGCTAGGCTCAAAAAGGAATTGTAGTTCCCTGGACAAGACTCTTGCCAATGCTAGAGCTTGCACCAACATTTCAGTGTTGGTTATGCTACCAAGCACACTGTGCCACCTAATTTATCATGAGACTGTTATAAAGTTAATGCACTAGTTTTCAGTAAACAGTACCTTGACCATGAACACATGCCATAGTTTAATCAAACCATTTTAATCTACAAATTATCAATCAGTTCATAAAGTACAAACATTTTCTTAATTCCTAATTTCCATAAATACATCTTTTTACCTGACTCTGTTGTTGCAAAACCTGGTGAACTGCTGCTGGTTGAGGTATATCAGTCGGGCATCTTCTTGATCAGCTAATGATGTCTTTTCTGATGTGTCCTCTGTCTTTTCATATCCTGTAGAATGGGAGAAAAGACATTCCATAGGTAAAGAAATCTGCCTTGAGCACAAACAAAAGTATTTGAGTCTGTGTGTGTCAATAGGCCCCCAGAGGAGTTTTGGATCCTGACATTTGTAAAAGGCAAGTCAGTGATCTATACACCAAGGATGAAGACTAGATGACAGACTGCAACAAAGGATTGTTTGAATGGTGGATAAAGAACCTCAATCAACATCCAAATTCAAGCTGACCTGCAGGCACAGGGTGCAACAGAGTCAGCTCACATTATCCATTGCCATCTGAATGACGAGGGACGCTATGGTAGGAGACCCCGGGGGAAACCCCACTGCCAACACATAAACCTAAAAAAGCCAGACTGGAATTTGCCAAAACTTACCTGAGGAAGCCACAATCCTTCTGGGAGAATGTCTTGTGGACAGATGAGACTAAACTAGAGCTTTTTGGTCGAGAACATCATTCTACTGTTTTCAGTAAATGAAATGAGGTGCGATGTAGGGCCCAGTGTCAGAAAGCTGGGTCTCTGTCAGAGGTCATGGGTGTTACAGCAGGACAATGAGCCAAAGCAGACTTCAAAAAGCACCAGACATGGTTTCAGACAATGCGGCGTAAGAAACTCGGTGATGTTACACAGGAAGTGACTGATTTCAGTTTTTGTGTTTTTGTGTGTTCCAATGCAAAGAAAGTAAATAAACATGAGAATACCAAAGAATTTATGATTGAAACAATTTTCTGAGAGAAATGCAGGGGGGGGCAATATTTTTGGCCATGACTGTATAAGTATTTTTGGTGCTGTCATGTACAGTTGGCATTATAAAATGTCTCAATGTAAGATCTTTCAAAAGAATGTAACTGTTTAGTAATAGATTACAGTGAGTGCCGCCTACACAATACATCAAGAAGATGTGTAGCTAATAGTAGGTATGCTAAACTTGCTTTAGCACATGAGCAATCTAATAATCTAATGTCAATATAATATTCGAATTATTATTATACTGGAGTGAGAAGGTGCTGTAAAAAATATGACGGTGTGTGTTCCAAATAATGCATCACTAATGATAGACCTCCACAGAAAAACGCCAACTTGGAGGAAAACCCTGTTATATAATAACATGGGGAATCACCTGCTTTATGTTAACAGACAGACAAAGTCACAGAGACGTTTCTGTTCTCTGCTGTACAGGGATATATGTTGTGTATTCTAGGCACAATTTAATTTGGGTTCAATGTGCATGAATACAGTTGTGTTACCATAACAAAACCTTGGCCAATATAACAATACACACTTAAAGACTTCGGTAAATATCCATAGTCTAATTGCTCAAGACACCTTTAAAAGCTCACACTCACATTTCACCAATTTCCCCTGAGAACTTTGTGACCATTTGTTGTTTGAAGTATGTTGTGATTTGAGCTGGGAATTTCCTTTCAAGAGTGACAAGCTGTTGGGAAGAGTAGATAGAACTCATCTGTGGATCACTTACAGCAATGTGGTGCAGTGTACTGTTACTCACAAGACCCTGAGCAAAATGTAGTTTTGAGTAACAGTATTTTTATCTAAGGTTGAAATAAACTGCAGGAATATAGCCGAAAAACTAATCATCAGGCCCATTTTGTTTTGATGCATTAAAGAACGGCATACAGAACTTACAGTTGACCTCCTTTTGAAATAAATGTTTTATTGGCAGAAGCTACCATTCACTGCTGAGGAAAAAAAACCTCTCCTTGGGCAGACAAAAAAAGTAATGCTCTGCAAAACTGAAAAAGAGAAACTGCTTCGCTCCCACCAAGTTCAACAAAGTGGGACGGAGCCATGTTAGCTAAATCAATCAACACATCAAAGACTGTATGTGGGTTACATACAGTATAACACATTTTTCCTTTTTGTTTCTTCCCATTTTTTTTTTGATTGGCAACAGGCATTTCTGTGCCTTACTTTGTTTCTGCATGTACAGTATTCTGGAAAAAATCGTATTCACCCAGTTGCAGTCTCACCTAGATTGTTTAAATATTGCTGACAAGTTTCGATCTGGCTTTAAGCCCCGCCATAGTACAGAATCAGCATTACTGAAGATTCATAATGATATGGCGCTTGATACCAAGTGTCCTGTTCTTTTAGTTCTTTTGGATCTATCTGCAGCTTTCAGTACTGTTGATCATTCTGTCATTTTGTCGAGACTTGAATTTTTCGTCGGGCTTAAAGGCCCTGCTTTAAACTGGTTTTCTTCCTTTTTAAGCAATCAAACTATTTTGGTTAGTATTGGTAATTGCGTCTCAAATATAGTTCCTCCCACTTCAGGCGTTCCGCAAGGTTCGACCCTGGCTCCATTACTCTTCTCATTATATATTGCACCTCTTGCGGCAATTATATCTAGCCACAGTGTTCATTTTCACTTTTACGCTGATGATGTTCAGATTTATATGCCACTACTCCTATCTGACTCCAATGCTCTTACCCCGTTGCATAATTGCATTCGGGATATTAGGCAATGGCTTGCTCTAAATTTTCTGCATTTGAACGAGAGCACGACCGAATACATTCTTATTAGTCCTGACCCATCGCCAGATGTAGTCAACCTTTGCAACTCAGTTTTCCCTCTGATACGGTGAAAAACCTCAGAATAATTTTAGATAGTGGTTTTAATTTTTGAGAAACAGTTTAGGGCAGTGGTTAAGTCTTGCTTCTTCCATCTAAGATTGTTAACGAGGGTTAAAACTTTTCTGTCACATGGAGATCTGGAGAAGGCTATTCAGGCGTTTATTATCTCACGGTTGGATTATTGTAATGCCTTGTATGTGGGAGTACCCCAGACTTTGCTTCAAAGATTATAGTTGGTCCAAAATGCCGCAGCTCGGCTGCAGTCAAATGCTCCCAGGTTTGCCCTATCTCCCCGGTTCTTTGTGCCCTTCTTTGGCTTCCAATTCAATTTAGAATCAAATTTAAGATCCTATTGTTTGTTTTTAAGGCTATTCATGGTCTCGCCCCAGCTTACCTATCTGACCTGCTGTCAAATTATGTGCCGCGTAGAGCTCTCCGCTTCACTGATCATTTGTTGCTGGCGGTGCCGCAATCCCGCTATAAAAATTGGGGTGACCGATCCTTTACTATTTTTGGCCCCAGACTGTGGAATGCTCTTCCTATAGAACTACGGGCTGAAAGTGAGCTAGTGGCCTTAAAGTCGACCTTAAAAGCTCATTATTTTAAGCAGGCTTTTGAGGCCTAACCTGTTTTGATTGTTTAAGTTTTAGCTATTGCTTAGCACTTTAGCATGCCCCTACCTGTTTATTTGGAAAACTCACTACTTTAAGCAGGCCACTACTTTAAGCAGGCTTTTGCGCCCTAAACATGTTTTTATTGTTTAAGTCTCAGTTATGGCTTAGTATTTTATTATGCCCCTACCTGTGATCTCTATTGTTATTGTTTTTGTTGTGTGTTGTACAGCACTCTGGTGCTCCTGGAGTTGTAGAGCGCTATAGAAATAAAGATTATTATTACAGTATAGAGTGTATAGAGGGACCTTTGGACAAACAATGGATGACCCATCACCAGTTCCTGCCACTATGCAAAACCAAAGAATACATATTGAGACTACAGCAGCCATCTTTGTAAGACATTTTGCAACCAGATTCTGTGCACTAGACCAGAGGAGGAGTCACAGTATCAGACCAACAGTTAAAGCTGTCAAATCATCCAAAATACAACTCTTTTTATATCATTAAAAAATAAATGATAAACACAAAGCAGCATGATAATACCTTGAAAAAATGAAAGAAAAACAGCTTTGAGAAAAAAACTGAACAGGCTGAAAAACACATTTTCTCTCAACCTGAAACTGAAGCACATTTTAAGCTGAAATATCCAACTCTTTTGCAGAGGCAGATTTGAGCAGGATCCTCTTGTTGTAAGATGTGAAATGATGAAAATCAAGGTTCCTGAGGTTTACATATCCCCCCCCTTCATCATTTTAATTCATACTGTATGTCTGGATTAGTGCCTTCAGCACTGTAAAGAGGGCACTACTCTAAACAGTTTCCCACACTCTCAGATTGCATGCATGCGATCCGGTGGCTGCAGAATGGCTCTCTTAACATGAAGCAGTAGTGGTTGTAAGCGTTTATGAGGTAAGGGCAGATGTAGCATAGCCCCCATAACTACAAATAGATCCTGACGTTTAAAAGAAGGTGAAGGGAGATGGCTGCTTGAAACATCAAGAACATTAAAATGCACTGTCATGACTGACTGTAACCAGAGCCCATACCCGATATGCCCCAGTTGCAACCTGTGCCCTGTCCCCTGCCTACAGTATTTCTTTCTTTCTTGTCAAGAGGGAACAAAGTAGAAGGTTGGCAGTCTTTAAAATCTCACTTCCCACTTTCTCTTCTCTTTTTTTCAGCCTCTTACTCTCAACTTACTCTTAAGACTTTCTCACTCATGTTACAAAGGCCCTTAAGCTTAAATTACAGCTCTTGTTATTTTAATGAGTCACTTTGGCTTTGCATAGAGGATTACTGAGGAGTGCCTATCAAACATTCCTTCTTCCAACCACAATTTCCTGATAGAGCACCTGCTACGCAGAGAAACTAAGGCTAAAAATAAATTTGCCCCACTTAGTCATTTGGTCACCGGGTGAAACACGGGTTGACTATCCCAGCCAAGTTGTGCAAGGCGTCAGATCGGCATGGTTTACTCGATTAGTGTGGGGGCAAACGGTGCATGGCTTCAGACGACATCAGGAAATTGAAGAGTGGTGGCTACTGCTTAAATAGAGTAACCTACAATGATTCATGTCACTATAATATGTAACATTTAGGTAAATAATCAATGTAGATGCCACATTATGGGGTCAAGTAGTGAATCCCTGAAGAGAGTTCATGCAAGACAGTATAAGGAAAGTAAGATATGTGTAAACAGTTAACAGAATTTATAGCTAAGAGTTCACCTGGTAAAACTGGAAAAACAGGTGGTTGAGAATAAATAATATGGCAAGGTCTACACCTTAATGTAAAGTGACTTCAGATGATTTTTGTTGTTATTTGACACTATACACATAAACTGAATGAACTGAATGAAGTTGCATGTCAATAAAAATCTATTATATGCCAAAGAAAGGTCACAGTTTGCACAGCAAAAGACAAAGCCAACAAAGAAAGTTAGCGAAAAAAATAAACTTTTATGAAGCTAGAGAGTAATCAAGGAATTTGTATCTCCAATGACAAATGAAAACAGTGGTCTGGCATAGCAGGTGACTGCAGCATAAAGCCTTTGTTAAGTAGCAGGCCAGAGAAGCTAGATGAGCTGTGATTTATGTTGTGTCTCTGTGTTCTGAATGAGTCCTCGCAGCAGGAGCCTTGTGCTGGGGTAGACCAGGTGCTGCAATGCACCAGTTGCAGCCGGTACTGCTGCAGCTGAACTTAGTCCTTTGGCTCTCTCCTTTATGCAGCTTTGACAAAAGGGACTGTGTGAAAAATGTCAGTAAAAGCTACATACACATGTGTTGGATTATGTCAAACAAATATACTGTGCTTTAACATGTACAGTATGCTGGTATGGCTCCAATCAAAGATGCTAATACCATTGCACTATTTACAATTCTCTTTATTTCACGAGAATGGGGTTGTGTGGACCTTCACCTTTGATCACAAAAAGCTGCTCATCCTTGAGTCCATGAGGACGCTTGTGCCAAATATGAAGAAATTGCCACAAGGCTTTCCTGAGATATGGTGTTATATCAAACCAGCTAACTAGTTTGTGATGTAACCTCTTGCTGTTGTATCAGACCACTAGCAAAAATGAATACCACAAGATTATTTATTGATAGAAATATACAACATATTGCCTATTTCTTTTAGATTATGTACTGACTGTATGCAAATAACTATGGCTAGTGTTTAGCAAATATACTGAATAGTGCCACCGCCACTAAACAATGTAAATGGTCAGAATGTGCAAAAAGTTGTAGACTTCTCAACAATTTTCTGCAGTATGTGCCACTTTGGTCTCTTGTTTTCAGTCTGATTGTCTGACTACAGCTACTTGTAGCAGTAATACTTTACTCTTATGGTTATCTGATCTAACTATCTGACTCCAGGTTTTTACTACACTGTACCTGTTCCAATTAAAGGCTCCATATTGAATAATTTATTGGATTAGAAAAGCAAAAGTAGAGCTCGTGCCAGAAACTGGTCAGCTGGGCTTGAGGAGTTATCAGAGGACCACTGATCTAATGTCCAGCAATCCCACAGTTTCACATGAATATGATGAAAAAAAGCATATCTCCATTATTTCAAAGTAATAACTCATATCACCAAAGTTTGAAAGTGGTGTACTGTTACAATGAAGGTCAAGGTTCAAAACAAAGCCAAAATTAAAAACAAATTTGACATTCATGTCTAACCTACTGTTACGTTACCTTTTTTTTTATTCTGGGTAGTTTTACTGATCACATTCACAGTTATATATGAAGCTATACAACCAAAAGGAGTTCTACTAGAGCAACTGCTGTTAAGAGCTTTGCTCAAGGGCACCACAGTAATATTAATGAGGGAGGGCTAAGTGTCCCTTTTTTCACCTGCAGTGTTCATCACCTTTTTTCCACCCAGATTTTTCATACCAGTCAGGGAATTAATCTGATGAACTTCCTGTCACAAGCTTGCTTCCCTAATCTTTATGCCAAAACTGTCCCATATGTAGCCAAGTTTAAAAGCAGCACACCAGGCCAACCCCATAGTCAAAGGGAGTTGGGGAGAGATGTGATGGAGGTGCTGTCATCAAAACAGTCTTTCCCAACTTCCCCTCCCCCTCATCCAGTTTATTTCCTTGGTTTCTAACACTCCGTCTAGGCGATGTACTCAGCGACTGCAGCAGTCTCAGTGGGAGCCACACTTAATATTCCCTGGTGGACACTGTGCATTTTCTCTGCACTAATTTCATTAATGGCAGGCATGTCATGGCTAATAAATAAAGAGAACAAGAATGGGAAGCTGGGCGGATGCTCACTGCGAACATAATTCTTAATCTGCGTTATATTAGAATTCATAACAACTTTTACCTATTAACAGAACTACCATATTACCCATACAGTAACAACTAGATATATTAAAACAATATAAGAGGCATGGAAGAAGAAGAGATAAAAGATTAACAAGGAGCCAAATAAAGCTCAGTCAGACTAGAGAACAGAAGCAAAGAGCTCTGGAGGGGAACCCTCTAGGGGAGGGATCAATGCCACCAAGTGTTGTAATGAATCTGGATGCAGGCCAGGTGTCAGGATTATTGCCTGTGTCAGTCAACAGACAAACAAGTGGAAAATAGTCACAAGGGGGCACGTATTTTCAAGAGGATCCCCAATGGGGAAAAAACTAGGTTCTGCATGGTTTGGCAGTGGCCAAGGCATGCCAGTCTGTCTTGTTTATTCCTTGCTGCTGAGTGTTGAGACAATCTGGGACCATAGGGTATAAAAAGTCCCTTCTGTCCACAGTTTTAATGATACTTTAAGTACATCAAAACACACAACTTGTATTTTTCTTGTCATCAGTGCTAATTTTTGCTTGTCTACACATGGCCAGCAGAATCTATTAATAACTCTTGATAATAGTGTTTGCAGTTTAATTCACCTTAAACACAAATCAACCAAACCTTAAAAATTAACACAATTTGAGAGAAATCACAATCAAGTTGGAGCTCAGGTAGGCAGAAGTAGCACGGGTTGAAAACTACTGCTGCCATGACTGTCAACACAACCAAGATTAAATACATCTAATGGCAGCGGTGACAGAACCTCATGATACTCAGGGTTAAATGTTAAACAAAAAACATTTGGCCATACACAGCTGACCAATACTTTACAATATATAGTGGGAGTACAGGCTCACTATCGTCAAAGTAAAAGCATTAACCCTTATTTTGAAATAGCAGGATCATCTGGGAATAGCTAATGTGGCAGGGATATTTTTAGCAACAGTATCTTATCCTGGTTATTCATGTCTGACCTCAAAGCTTTTATACCACATCATAAAAGAGATCGCATGCTGGTTGCAGTTTCCAGCTGATTTCGGTCAGCAGCTACTATGTTTATGATTGCACTGTGACAATTCAGTTGGCTCCATGACTAAATCTTGTACTTCTTCAGAAAGGACCAGTGAGTCAGTCCTTGGGGATGTGATATCCATCTATGGGCAAACCAAAAATGTAAAAGATTTTTTGTGCTTCCAGAAATCAGCTGAGTGAAGAGCTGTCAGAGGGTTTTGTTAAGAAAAACTGCATCAAATACTTATCTGAAAACAGAAAGGAAATGTAAAATGGAGATATGTAACACAGAGGTATGACAGAAAGGTGAGGTGTAAGAGTTTAGCATTGTCAGTGTGTGTATTGTTCACATTAACCTAGGGCTTTCTACCAGTAATTAAGGACAAATTAGCTCAGAATGTCTGGACTTTGCAATCTTGCCATCTCACAACCTACTGTCCTGATGTGCCAATTATAGCTGCTCATCTTCACCAAAGAAAGATCTGTGCATAAAACATTTACAGCAGATAAAAATTTCAGTAGACGGACTAGCCACACTCTATTCATAGAAATCAAAGTCCCAGAGATGAAAGCTCCCCTCTCCTGTCTCTTGGGAGGGGGGTGGGGGAGGGGGGTGTTTACTGGAGGAGGAAATAGATGAAACCTCAATATAAGCAACAGTAACATCCATCCGTCCAGCCATACCACTTATCCTGAAGAGGGTCGCAGGGGGGCTGGAGCCAGTCCCATCTGACACTGGGTAAAAGGCAGGGTACACCCTGGACAGGTCACCGGTCTATCACAGGGTTACAGTAACATCCATAAGTGGCTTACCAACACTCACAACAACAACAAGGCAGCTGAAAAATGAATCCCCCTCCCTGCTCTGCTCCATCTGGCTCCTCATAGGCTCTAGCAGTCTACAATGGGACGGATAGACGAGAGACAACACTGGCAGCTGGGGCTGTGACATCACAGGGATGGGCTGGCTTAGCTTAGTGAGGGATCTGCACGGGCGGAAACCTTTCCATTGTATGCAACTTGTATGCTGGTAAACAGCAAGGTCATATGGTATAAAACAGGAAATAGACCTTGTGAAGGCCAGTCACTCAGATGTTTTCCTAAAATAGGCTCACTGATATTGAGGTTGACCTACTGTAGATTAAACTTTTAACTTCCATTTGTACTTTTAAAAGATTTATTTGAATCTTTGTTAAAATGGTTGAAAATGAGAAATACTGTACATTGGTCTCTATGAAGAGAAAGAGTCGGGGGCTGTAGTGGTGATATCACACCTGGAGTGGTGAGGCTGTTGGATTTGTCTAAAACATTCTCTCTAACTCTTCCTCATGACCAGTTTTCATTCCTTTTATATAAGTTTCTCACTGAATTGTAGACACATCTGTGCTCTTCCTGACAGTAAAACTGTGGAAGCAAATGGATTCACAGAAGATGCACAGTGAGCTGCAGAGTGACACCAGTGCCAACCAACTGCCACATTGACCCCTATGTAAACAGTATTAGGCAGGTGGTCATATGTGTGGTGTTATGGCTGACTGGAGTACTGTACATCTTTTTAGTGCTATGGATGAAATAATAATGTGCATGTCATCCTTACCCAAGTCAGGCCTCAGCCTTGAATTAACATTAATGTACTCAGACCATCTATAAATAGCAAGATCAATTATGCCACTGCTTTTATTGTAGGAGCTTAGGCACTGATGGACATGATGAAAGGATTATTGTTATGTCAGCACAACCATCAAAAAAACTGGATGTCAGTCATTATAGTATGGCCAGAAATGATTAAGCTACAACTTGTTGTGTACCTGCCTTGACTACTCCTTTATAATAATTAACCAATTAGTTGTCTGCTTTATGTCCTTCTATTTAGAACTTTCAGGTCAAGGCCACCGGGTGTTTCCTCTTCCCAGCCACTGATGGTGTTTACTGTGGAGTGCCCCTCCATCTGACCTTGCCATCCTGCTGTGACACAATAACACCGACTAGCTCTTGACACATGCAGGATTGATGTCCGTTCCTTCCGTCTATGTATCAGATATGCACACACAACCAGGACAGAAATAAGGCCAGCAATAAACATAATGATTGCAGATACCATTTAGGGCTTCTTTCTCAAAGTCTAAAGCTGCCTTTATTAATTATTTGATGTTTATGAGCATGAGCCACTGTACATCTTGTAAGCTAATAGCTAAGTTCATGAGTATGGTAGATTTATCTCTATATGAGCATATATTTGCAAGGTAGCTTTTCAGTGGCTCATAAATAATGGTTCAATCTGAGAAACATTACTGAGGATCTCCAGCTGACTTGCAGATCAGATGGTCAATCAATTCCAGAAAATGGACAGAGCAGGTTCCAGCATTTCAGAGCAGAGAATACTCCCTATTCTGTCTTGAGTTTAGCTTAATTTTATGTACTTCAAATTTGGCTAGGTGGTAAATAACTCATTTTCCTGTGGTGCCACAAACTCAGAACACATTTATTTCTACTTTACCAGGATTTTAAGTCTTGCCATCTCAGGTCAACATATTGTGCATGAGCATGCATTATAAACGGTTCTGTCTCTCAATATCTGAGGAAGTGTAGCTGCTTTGTCTCTGAGTGGACACGTGCACAAGCATTTTCACATCTCCGCCTCCTCACAGTGACCTGTCAGATCCACTTTACCACAGAGGTGAGGGAAACTGAAAATCTGAAGAAACACATTAAAATGGCTGCAGGTTAGAGATGAAGGCAGGCCATGAAGTGGAAAATATAGGAGAAGAGTAGAGAGGCCCAAGGGGACTTGATATGATATACCAGCAGCACCAGACAGAGGATTTAGTGGTGTGTGGGGCTTCTGTGCCACATTATTATCAGCCAGTGATCTGCCAGGCACATGGGCTGCCCTCGATCCCTTTGGAAGGTTGCAGTCTGCAGATAAGCTTGCAAGCTCACAGCAAACAGAATGCTTGTTACCATCTGTTTACACTTAACTTGTATGGCTCCTGTTGGTCAACTTTCCCATCCAAACAGCAGAGCTGGTATTAAGCATTTTCCTGGTTATTATGAGAATATGTATTGAAAAGATCAGCGTTTTACAGGTGCTTGTCTGTCACCGTGAGAACACACATTAAAAAGATGCTGATAGCTTCTGACATCACCTGTAGCACCAGTGTCCTAGATAAGCTTGTTTTCATAAGACATGTAGACACAGGCTGGCAGTGGTGTTGGATGTTTCCAAAGCATGGCGGAGAAGAGTGACAAGGAGCAAAGTGGCACATGGTGGGCAAAACTGGGGAGGGAGCAGCATGGAGAGCTGATGGACAGGCTGCTGGAGGATTAGGTGGTAAGCCTGGCAGAGGGCTGCCTTTCTAGATGGAATGCTGCCTGATGCACTGTGGTGATTAAAAAATAAAACTGAAGGGTGGGGAGTGTGCTTAGCCTCTCATAAAAGCAGCCAAAAGAAATATTGAAGATTAGATGCATGAATAAGCAAAATAGTTAAGCAAATATGGAGCCATGAGGGTGGAAATGTTGAGAGCAGCGTAGGTCAACCTGACACGGTACCGGAAATAATCGAATCAAACACTCAGAAAGATGCTTGCAAACGAAACAGGATATGGTTTTCACTGAAGCGGGGGGCAGCAAAGCAGCGCAGTGGTTAGCGCTGTCACCTCATAGGTGATCTGGGGCCTTTCTGTGCGGAGTTTGCATGGTCTCCCTGTTCCTGTATGGGTTCTCTCCGGGTACCCCGGCTTCCTCCCACAGTCCAAAGACATGCAGCTTAGGTTGACTGGTGACTCTAAATTGCCCGTAGGAGTGAGTGTGAGTGTGTGTGGTATAATGGGTCAAAAGAAAAACATTAAACCTTTGCTCTTTGAAACCTAAAAAGGGAGTGTGTGGTAGTAGTGGTTTGGGAGTGACAGCAAGAGCTGTTGCATAATTTATCTGTTCAGTCTCATGATGGCCGCAGTCACACTGGTCAACAGTTTTCTATGGACTAGGATAAGAATAAGGATAATCACCTTTATTGGCCAAGTATGTTACACACAAGGACGTCACTGTATAGATTAGTATTTAACAATTTCAATTTCTACATTACAATTGTTTAGCATTCAGTGGAATAACACTATCATCTATGCTGTGGTGATGATAAATTGTTTCATAATTACTATCTTCTAGGTAGCAACTCCACCACCACCACTCACCAACCACGATGATGTACACCCTGCTCCCACAATTCTACTCATAAACACAGAATTTATTTCTCAACGACTCAGTCGTTGGAGCGCATTGTTGGCTGTCGGACTGAAACCCCACCCAGTGGGATAAATGCCTCCTACTCACCACCAGTCAGGCAGAACTGATGAAGCCTCTTGGATGAGAGGTGAAACGTCTTCTACCTAAAACTACATCCAGATTCTTCTAAGTTCTTTCAGCATACTATGACCTGGATGACTAAGAATTTGCACTCATTTAAACTGCACAGAAATTGGTTTTACTGGAATACTAGTCTATTTTTGCCAGTGAAATGTGTTTTTTATTCTTAACATCCTAACCAGATATCAACTTCTTCCTATTTTCTAACCTTTATTTATTCAGGGTGTTTTCACTGAGATGCAGCCTCTTCTACAGGAACACCCTGATCACAGTGACACTGGGAAGATGTCCAAGGCACCATTGTCACAGTGGCATTGTTGAGGGAGGGGCAAGCACTGCTTTCTCACTTGTCCCATCCAGACTTTAATCCTTGGGTCCAGAGACTGAACCAGTGACCTTCTGATCACAAGTTTGCTTCTCTAACATTTAGATCAGAAACATGATCTTACCACCACAGAACATGTACAGTCGTATGGCTGTATTCTGAATGGTAGTATCTAAACCACATGTTGGGAATGTGGGCATGTGTGACCAGTACTCAAAATGTGAGCACAATCTTTGGTTCATATTCAAAATTACGCTCCACTGGCTGACTCAAAAAACACAGATTCCTATTGATTGTCTATGGAGCAGATCAATGTCTGGATAGTAGAGCTGCTCAGTGGTTAAATCATCAGAAATCCAATAAGCAATCAAGACCATTTAGGCAGGTTACAGTACCACAAGTCATTCTGCTACAATATCATATCCTATCTACTCTCCGCATTTGGTGTTTAAAGACTGTCTTTATGTGACTAAACATCTTCTCTTCTACTTTTTCTATAATAGACAAATCCCTTCACCTTTATGTTTGTTTGTTTAATGATAGATTTGAGTTTTGTATAAAATATACAACTCAAGATATTAAAACAATTATACAAATGGTTTCACTTTCACACTGGGTGGGCCATTCTGATAATAAGTGACATTTCTTTTTTTTAAATATAAAAACAAAACAAAAAATCTGCTCCCGTCAGCTGTCTCCCACAGTGCAGACGTTTTTTGTAATGCATACAAACGTGTTAAGAGTAGTCACATTTTAAGAAAAGTGGTGTCAAATGTGTGCACATTCAGGTGCAATCCACAAATGAATCAGCAGTTTGATCTACCAGGTACAACTGTGATACTGGTCCCAATAATGGTAACAGATTTGTCAACAAAAATTGTCCAGTTGTGCGTCACAACTTGAAAGTATTGCAGAAACCTAACTGTATGAACACATACTCAACAATTACCCTGTCTCATAAGTGACATCACTGCATACAGCAGTAAATCAAAAGGCCCACAGTGCATTTCAGTGGCCATTTTATCAATATACTTAATGAAAATCATATAATAGATATGCAAGTTAAACAGGCCAAGTTGCTGGCTTAAGCAGCCAAAAATATACTAAGACTGAGATTGAAATATTAGCCTGACTCTGCAGTTATTAAATCAAAACTGTCAAACTACAACAGTTTCATTTCAATTTCTGTGAAGAGAAAGCAAAACTGCAGTAAGTAGAAGTGTGACAATATTTTTATCATCAAGGTGAAAAGCTGTCTTGTGATATCAATACATAACAGAACCAGAGCAGCAGCAAGCGTGATAGAGTGAAAGAAGGTCACACACAGCTTCAATTAGAAGTTAGAAACTCATGCACAGTTATAAGGTCTGAGGAGACTCTTGTGAACTCATACAGGAGAGAAGCCAGTCAGGTGAGTTTGTGGCAGAACCTTTTACAGTGCTTGCATATTGTTGTCTTACTGCATATGATAACTCATACTCAGAGAACAGAACTGAAGTGACATTCATTACAAGATGATTAGTTAAAACATTTCAAAATGCACCTACATTGTGCATGTTGTGACTTTGTGTTGAATAAAAGACTATTGTCCAGTCATACATTTCATCATTGAAGATTTCTTAAAATAGTGTTAAAATCTTGTCTCATCTCATTCTTGTGAACCCAGTATCACATAGCGTCTATCTTCTTGTCTTGTGAGCCAAGAGTATCAATACAATACACCCCCTCAATACACCCCCAGCAGTAAACATCTTAAATATTATGAAATGTTACCGATTCTGTCCAGAGAG
>NW_018128124.1:132946-148880 GCF_001952655.1 Monopterus albus
AGGACTGGGGACCTACAGGCAGTAGTATTCCTAAAGTATATGCGTGCAACTATAGTTACTTACGTGGATAAACAAATGCAACTTAACACCACTAGCTAAAGCTCTAACGTAAACAGATCCTCTTATGAGCATTCAGATTAATTAAGTAATGTATCCGCACCCCTTTTCCCTGGCAAACACCACCGAGATGCAGTGGAAAGTTCCTGGTGCAATGAAGGAGTGAGGGGCTGTATTATTAGATCCATTCAACTCTGGAGGCCGTTTGGTGGACGCTACATTTCATCAAGTACAGTACTTACGTGCAATTTTGAGGTGGATATACTTCATTATTTCCATTTTCTGCTACTTTATACTTCTAGTCCTCTACAGAGGCTAATATTGTACCTTTTACTCCACTACAGTCATTTGGCAGCTTTAGTAACTAGTTACTTTACAGATTCATGTTTGTAATACAGATTATAATCAGCCATTTATGATGTATTAAGGTGACATAAGATCTGTCTATCCATCCATCATCTTTATTTACTCATCCTTGATATCCACCCAGCACTAGGCCTATATAAAGCTATTAAAATTATCTCCACCTTTACCAGCACCAGTAATTATAATCCAATAATACAATATTGTGAAATGAGCCTCTCTGCATAATGAATACATTTAGTACTGCATGCATGCTTGTACAGTGAAGTATCAGTAAAAGGTCTTAATACTATTTCACCACCATCAACTTGCAAAACTCCACTTGTCCTGGCCCCTGAGATGATGGTACCTTTGTGAAGGACAGGACACCGCTGGGGGTGGCGTCCCACTGTGGATGGGTGCTGCTTCAGGATGCACAGCTGTCATTTCAGGTGACACACACCCATTAGAAAACCCATTAACAGGGAAAGCCCTGTTTCATCTGCTGATGTGGAGATACTGTAATATTTGCTTTGTATTTGCGAGAACTTTCATTTAAGGAGCTTTCATCAAATTTAAGATATTTTTCTCGACACGTCTTTAGAAAACTGTCACGACCCAGTGGGTTTTCCCTGACCCCATTTTGGGGAACATCAATCATAGATTTAGCTACTTTCAAGTTACTGTACTTCAGAGAGCTACCGAACGGCCTTCTTGCAGTAACAAGCTGCAGAATGGTTAATACGATGTTCACACATTTCTCTTGACATGAAACTAAGTAAAATTGTCTTTACATACCCTCCGCCCGGGTACGAAGTTCAGACATCGTTCTCTGAACGGGCGGCATCTCTCGACGGCGACAGCACCTGTCAACCAGCCGCTACTTCTGTTCCCTGTGGATGCTTCTTCTTCTCAACCGTCAAAGAATTAAAAAACGGCTAAAATGCAACCGAAGATCCCCTCTCATGCGGGGTGTACCGCTACGTGTTTACTGCCAACAAAGAGGCATTCAGACGAAGTATAACCAACATTCATTTCCCGGCGCTGAGAAGAGCTCACGGCTTAATGTTTCCACTAGCATCCTGGTTCAAAGGACGGACTATAAAGCTCACAGACACCGTCAGTAGCTGAGCCGACTTACCATAAACCGAAGTGACGGGGACGGTACCGCTTCACATTATGGACTGTACCATATTCACCCGCAGCGGGAGGGGTTGCGTGAACGGTCATTTTACCGCGGTTCGGGAAGATTAATCAAGAAAACGTATTTCTCTGAATCCACAACAAAAGACAAAAGCGATGCTATCATAGTCATGGCCAATAATGTTTACAGCATAGACAGGTTTTTAAAATTGGTCAATGCGTTATTCGTTGGTGTGGACACGTCCCCCCTCTGCAGTGGATGTTGACAGAAGACAACAATAGTACACTGGGTGGGAGTTGTCTTAGCACAGTGGAGCCTTGTTCTTGTATAAAAAACTACGTATTTATTTTTTTTATCGCAATGTCAGCAGATGACAGCTTCCACCACTTAACAAAATAACAGACAATATGTGTTCAAACGTGTAATAATATATAATAAATATTTGGTATACATAGAAGGTCTCCACATGTACTGTATTTTGCAGTACATGTTAGTTTATTGACATTTCTTTTTGTGTTTATATATAATATGCATATATAATATGCCATTCTGCATAAAGCATAGGCTACTTTTACTTCAAGAATATTTTAATGTTACTACTTTTTTAGTTTTACCCAAGTAACATTTGGAAAGCAGGACTTTAACTTGTAGCAGAGAATTTCTACAATGTGGTATTGCCACTTTCACAGAAGTGAATGTGAATACTTCTTCCTCCACTGATCACTAAATACATTCCTTAACCCACTGGGAGTGTCATGTTAAATTAAATTTAGATTATATTAAATACTTAACTGACACAAATAAAACCTACAGTGTAACATACAGTAACATATTATAGCTTCAAACATGGAAATTATATTATAAGCGGTATAGATAATGGATGGATGGATCTCTAGCTTACACTCTGCTTTATTTTCCCCATCAGTGTGTCACTCTGCTTTATACAGCAAACTGAGAGACAAACATAGCAACAGTGCCTGCACTGCTGCGACTAAATGGTTGCTGTACATACTGTATAGTAAATCAAATGTGTTCTCATTCTCACTGCAGGTGAAATGCAAATCAAATGAGAGACAGCATTTGTACAGCAGCAGCACCACTGCAGTTGCCTGAGAGAACTGCAGTGTTACTGAAATACTACACTTGTCTGATGTGTATATTGCACTAGCAGAAATGTTATGTCCATATAGAAAGATTCCTTTGTTTTTGCTACATATAGCAAATTTAGGTAATTCCTCTTGTAATTGGATCCATAATTCTTAAAAACATTAAACTGTATTCACTGTTATTGGGATTAGAAAAAGACAGGATTATGCTTTGTATATGAGCAATGCAGTAAATGGCAGCAATCTATGACATCTATAATCACAATAAAATATAATTTATGTTTTCCCCTGTTTCTTTACAACTTAAAGGCAATCGTGTCCTTCTCAACAGCCAAAAACACAGAAAGACTGCTTCATAGCTCAAAATTTACCACATCCAAAAATAAGAAATAAACACCAGAACATCTCCACCTCCTCCTGTGCCTGCTAGAAAGACATGTTTCCCAAAGATTTCCTTTCTTTCCCTCATTTCACCTAATATAACATCAGCTCGCCACCTTGGGGATTTGGCTCTGTAGCTCCCATGGTTGCTAAGCAACAGCAACAAGAAGCCTGCCTCTGCGATTACATATATTACATCACATATCCAGTCCAAACAATGATTCATTCAACCACCCATCTACATTTCTACTACTGTCAAATTCTGACAACAACAGGAGTGTTTTTATCAGATTATTATTATTTTTATCAGCCTGACTTGAAAAGATTTCACTGATACTACCTTCTAACACCTATTTCATTGTAAATATGCATTTTGTTTTGCTTACTACAAATTAACAATCCAGCCAGTCTTTACACAGAATAGATCTTGGGATTTGGATATTAATGGAGATCAGTTCCAGAAATGTACATACAAATTTTAGTTGTGTACAAAAACCCCATCATCATTATTTCAAATTTTATCTCAGTTTTTGGCACATGGCTGCCAAGCCTTTTAGATATCAACAAAGAAATAATATAGCTGTTGTAAATTATTATAACTCAATTATTTGAGTAGCAATAATTAAAAAGAATCTAGACTGCAACCATTGTAATCATTTAAGTTAGCTGTTTGTTTGTTTTTTACAAAGTAAACCCATTTTTATTTTTTTTAGTGAAAACCAAGGATCTTCAGACTTGGTAATTTTGAATTTCTCCGCCATATTGTTATTTCTAAACTGTAGCTTAGTTCTCAAAACCATCTGAAGACTCATAAATTCATTTGGTAAAACAGCTGCAGAAACAGGGTGTGAGACATACAATATCCCCACATTATTCAAAACCACAAAATCTAGTCTCCAATAAACATGACCTATAATGTTTGACTGATCAACTGATTGATGAGCTAAAAATAATGACTGCCATAATTTCTGTCTTGGCCCTGTTTATCTTGCTGTCTGCCTCTGGACCTGTCCTCTCCCACATTCTCATTTCCCCAGACCCTGCATTCCTTTGGACCTTCTCAGTCTGTGCTGTTCTCCATCCAACCAGCAGATGGCCTCAGACTTACTCATCACTTCCACTCACCTGATGCTCCCCACCCACTCACACACCTGTTCCCAGTTACTTTATTATCTCAGCTAGTACTTAATCTGGCTGTTTCTATTGGCTCCTGTCCTGACTGTTGTGTCTCTCCTGTTGTGATGTGGTAGACTCCCATTCTTGCCATCTGTCTGTAAGCCTTGCTCATCATTATTAAACTCGCTTCACTGCACCTGCCTTTCTCATGTAATTGCATGTCAGGCTTTCTGTGTGTGCTGTGTATGGCTGGCTGGGGGCAAGACACCATGACTAAAGGTTCTAGTGGGATTAATGGGCTTCTGATTTAGTCTGGTGTCTTCAGCCTTGATTATGTAAGAATCCTTATTGGATTTCTAGTGTGGTTGTTACTTTTCTGGGATCCACTGATACACAAATACACTATACATTAACAATTTCTTCAATTCTTGACAACAGAAGAGTCTCAGTAATCCTCCTAGTAACCTTCTCCAAAAGCTGTGATAAATTTGCAGTGTTTTTCAGATATAAACAAAAAAAAGGCTGAATAACCAGGCAATATAGTGAATGGTGATGTTTTTAGTTACTGTCTAGCAGTCCTTTACCTCTGCAGGAAAGAAAACTTTGAGTGACTTTACTGCGGCTTAGAAATACTAAGAAAATGAGCAATGCTGCTTAAATCCTGTGTCAGCTTTACTTGATCCTATTCCTGATGATTTTAAAAGGGTAACCAGTTAAAAATAACAGAGCAGCTATTTCCTCACACTGGTTTCTTTGCCACGACAGTGAAACCTGCTAAATCTCCTGTAAGTAATCTAACAATTTTATGGTAGTTTAGCCTCATTCCTTAGAATAAAATCATTTACAACCACAAATCAGAAAAAGGTGGGATGGTATCCATCCATCTGTTATGTGGGTGGTAATGAGGTTAAACAATGAAATGATGATTCCATTTCAAAAAGGTGACTGCAATCATGACTTGGTATAAAAGTGGTATCTAGGAAAGGCCTGGCCTTTTAGGAGCAAAGATGGGCTGAGGATCGTCATTTTCCCACCATATGTGTGAGAAGATTATTGAAATGTTTAAAAACAATGTTCCTCAAAGGCAGATACAGTAGGAAGGGATTTGGATATGTCACCCTCTACGGTGCACGACATAATTAACAGACTCAAGGAATCTGGATTTCAGTGGCTAAAGGGCAAGGGCCAAGCCTGAACTGGATGACCTTGCTCTCCAATCCCTCAGACAGCACTACATCAAGAATCGTCACTGTTCTATAAGCAATATAATCACATGGGCTCAGGATTACTTTGGCACACCTGTGTCAGGCACTATAATACGTAGTTACATCCATAAATGCTGCTTAAAACTTTACTGTGCCAAAAGGAAGCCCTGTGTCAACAGTGTCCAGAAGCACAGTTGACCACTCTGGGCTCTGGGGCATCTGGGATGGACAATCACAAGCATGTATTGTGGTCGGACTAATCAGTATTTCGGGTCTTTTTTGGAAGGAATGGACGCTGTGTGCCCTGGACCAAAGACAAAAAGGACCATCCAGAATGTTACCAGGAACAAGTCCAAAAGCCAGGGTCTGTCACGGTCTGGGGTTGTGTCAGTGCTCTTGGCAAAGGTAACTATGATGACCCCATTAATACTGAAAAATACATATCGATGTTGGAGCAACATATGCTGCCTTTATGACAATGTCTTTACTGGGGACGTCCATGCATATTTCAACAAGACAATGCAAAACCTCATACTGCACATTACCAAGGCCTGGCTGTGGAGGGAAAGGGTGTGAGTACTGGACTGGCCTGCCTGCAGGCCTGACTTCTCCCCAGTAGAGACAACAATGACCCAGGACTGTTGCGCAGCTTAAGACTTGTTTGCAGGATGAATGGGACAAAATTACACGTGACAAAATTAATCACTTGGTGTCCTTGGTCCATAAAGGTCTCTTAACTGTTGTGAAAAGGAACAGCAACATCACACTGTGGTAAGTGATTTACTGTCCCAACTTTTGTTGGAATGAGCTGCAGGTGTCAGAATTGGAGTGTGTTTATTTTGAACAAAGAATAAAATAGATGAGGTATCACATCAAATAATGTGCTGCTGTATTGTCCAATGTAATACAGGACACCGGTGAGTTACACATCACTATTTTCAGTTTTAATTTTGATTTTACATATTGTCCCAATTTCTTCTGATTTGGGGTTGTAAACATACTGTAGCTTGTTTTTTTACTTTATATTATATTATAGGGACTCTTAAAATTGGCTTTTATATTCACTGCAGTATTGAGAGGACACTTAAACTGTGAAAATACAGATGACTGTTTCTCATTTTTGTCTTTAGACTGAGGAATAACTTTTGATGTTCTTAAAAAAAATGTCCACCAAATCTGTGGCTTCAATGCTTCTGATGTTCAGTATTTTCAGATTACGCTAATCTTGCTCACTTGGCTTGTCATCGATTTTAAAATGAATCATTGCTCTTTCTCTAAAGCTGCACCCTTCATCCTCTGCCTGCAGCTCTTCTGGGGTGACTGGGGAGTGTGACATTTAACTGTAATTAGATTGCATTCTGCCCCCTTGTGGATGTGGATCTCTGGTCAGGATAGGGTAAGGTCCCTTGAGGGCCCGCTAATCAAAAATCATGAGTCACAGCGGAGTCATTTTTCTACACCCTACTCACAATAGTTGATTAATGTGTGCAAATCATCTTGTCAAGACACATTTCATGGTTTATAAATGGTAAGAGTTGGTTATTGGATAACATCAATACTAACCTCTCTCAAGCTCTGGATGAAGAGAGATCAGTCTAATCAGTCTCACTACAACAACTGAAAAATATACTGAAAATCAGTAATATAATGATAAAAACGTACAAATCACACCGGCAACCTGCTAGATCTGGTTATTCAAACTGCACAAACCAAATCTGCAAAACCTTTTTCTACTACCAAAACAATATAATATATTTTTGAAACTATGCAATATCATTATTCATTATCTTTAATTTTGAGTGTTTTCAGGCACAAAAGATATTTAAATTACCCACAACACCTTGATACCCACTTCACCCCTATTCTTTGATACTTCAAAAAAGTATTTATCTATAAAATCAAAATACAGGCAATAAAAATAAAATATCCCTAAATAAATAGCTTTTGTTTAGTTATTTTTTATTTAGCACATTTAGCAGCATAAAAATGCAGATGGTGCAATATACATTTCTGTCAATGGTTTCACACTGTTTCACTTATCTAAAGGTGGTGGTAATGTGCCAAGAAAAGCAGCAACGCACCATCAAAAACAGTGAAGAAGACTGTTGGATCAGGCTGAGTGAGGGTGGAGGAACAAGGAGCAATCATATCCTGTAAGAGACCTGATATGCAGCCGATGTAAAACTGGCTTTGCGAATGTTTTATGAGGAAGTAAATGCATTCATGTATGACCTCACAGGAAAATAAACAACCAAACAACTGTGAAGTGGCAATATTTTTTCCAACTTCCACTTCAAACTAATGAATAGTTCCCGGACAAAGACAGAAAAACAAAAATCTTTCATGTGAAAAAAACAAAGCTTTGGCAGAAAATTGCAACTTGTGCCCTCAGTAAGAAACTGATTGGAAGAAAACAGGTTTCAAGAAACTTAAAAATGAGAGTCAAGGATAGATACAAGACTATAACAAAACATTCTGTATATAATCAAGTTCTAAGATTACATTTAATAAATAAAGCTGATCCTGCCATCAACAGCTCTGCACTCGGTAATTTTCAAGTTTGGCCACTCTAATGGCACCTAATATTGGTTATTAACAGCAATAACATACAAAACTGCTGTAATGTCATTATAATTAAAGAGAGTTCACTCACTTTGGATCAGTAAAACCTGGAACCACAGCAGGACTCAATACTACCTCAGCCGCAGGATGTCAATAAATCTTAGTTTGACACATTAGACTTTCCCATGATGGATTTTCTCTAATGATCAGCACGAGGTGACAGTTAATGCTGTGTCATGTGGTGTGTGTGTTTGTAGCTCTTACCTCAGGGGCCAAACTCCAGCACTGAAACAGAGTGGTGCTGTCACTGCTATAAGCTGAGGTGTCACATGTCCAGGGAGATGCTTCATCACGTGTGACATGAAATAAACTTGCCAAGGTATCTGTGGACATGCTGCTGTACTGTGACACTGTGACACATTATATGGTCTGGTCTGTTCTTGGAGGATGACCAGTGAACACCTGCACTCACACTTTAGGTGTAACACAATACGCAGTCAGTGAATATCCACTTAACATCATGCAGTCATGTGTGTGGAAGATGTCAGAATATTTTACTTGACTTTATATTAGATACTAAATAATAATAAAGACAAAAAGGTCATTGCACCTGAAAAAAGTTCCAGTGTGTTACTGAAATTGAACTTTGTAACTAATGTCTGCTCTATTTAAAGTTGCACTGACTAAAATTTGACACATATCAAATGAAACTGACAGAGGACGTGGTGAATCCCAATTCCTCTAACGGCATCCGTATGTCCCTCACCTGTGTCTTTCCTTGCATCTTATTCATGTCCACTTAAGACACAAGGAAAAGGTGCAAGGACAAACTGCAAGGAGAGAGGAATGAGGAAACATGTTTTAAGTGGCATGATATGTCCTTTCCTGTGAGCCTTCATGTGAATTGTCCAACCACAAACTACAGTATATAAATAAAGGGGGTGTCAATTTGTAAGCACTCATATACTCAGTTATAGCTCCCCTAGGCAGCCTCCTTGCCCCTTGGTCCTCACTCCTCAGAGCAGAAATAAGAGCTTTAGGATGTCCTTCATCATGGTGGACTGGGATGACTTTTTTCTCGACTGAAGGCAGCATTTTGTAGAGTATGTCACCGCCGGGCACCCATAGTTTATGTCAGCAAAGAGCTGTTAGGAGTAGCTAGAGGCTCACCAGACCCTGTAGTAGCTGAGGAAGAGTAGCTTTATATTTGAGTACTTTCAGAAATCCATCTATCTATTTTAACATAGATGCTAAACTCTTGGGGCCTTGAATGTCAAATGCTAGCATGACTAAAAACGATGTAAGGTTGTGTGTGTATGTTAACTAAGGTATAGTGTTGCTGAGTGCTCAGTAGGGTGTATAGCAACCATTCCTTCACTCTAAACAAAAACCTCATCTACATTAATAATAAATAAAAACCTGAATAAATCTTGAAATGCAGAGTAGTTGATGTAGTTGATGCAGTTGCAGTCAACTGTCATCTTATCTCTGGATGGAGAAATGTTTGGTTGTTCACATATGATGTCAGGCCAATAAAAGTTGGTGAAAACTCTGTAAACTGTGATGAATAATTTAAAGACAACTATCACTTTACTTGAGATTAGCTTGCTATGTTGCCATGGTACAAATACATGTATTATTTACTGACTGTGTGGCTCTGACTCTAAGGCAGCTTACGGGCTCTCAGACATTTTTAGATCTGTTCACACAGTGAGGATTAAATGTGCTACTAATCCTTGGATACAAAATAGGGCTTCTGAGCTGCATGTTCACCTCCGAATGAGAAGCAAAGAGCTACACTGCCTTGCTGTGGACTGTGTAATGTGGCAGAGGGTCTGCAATAGAGGGGGCAATGATGATGGCAGAACAGGAAAAGCCACAGAAGCGGGTGAGGTTCCGCTTGGCTTCGGGGAACAGCGGCAGGGTGCTGAAGGAGATGTTCAAGGATGAGGGGCCCTCAGACTCCCTGGATTCAGACTGCACCAGCAGCTCTGATGCTGAGCGGGCTAGTACCCCCTCTACAAATGGAGATGCACATGGATACCTGGGCTCCGAGCTGGATGATAGTGAGAGTGAGCCTGATGATCTGCTCTTGTATGCTGGGGCCACCAAGGACTGGATGTTCACAACCAAGAGGATTAACATACTCAGTAAAAATGGGACTGTGAGAGGGGTCAAGCACAAAGTCAGCGCAGGTCAGACACTGTTTGAAAACCTTCCCAATTCCAACAGTGTAAGTACATCTGGCTGGGCTTAGTTTTTCTTAATTGCTGAACATAACCTGTTGCATAAAATCACATTATTGATTCAATAACTTTAACTCTAACTGTCATTAGTGTTGTCCTTGTCCTCGGGTCTAGTTGCAGGTAGGCGCTAGACAGCACCAGATCACAGATCAATTAAAGATTAATGGTGCATATCGTTAAGTTTCAAAAGGAACTCATCAAGGTAATGAATTCTCGGCACTTCGCTTTCTAGTATCCCTGAACAAAGACCTCTTGGCCCATGTGCTGATGCAAAGGTGACAAAGAAGGTCATATCCAAGCATCACTGTAGACTAAATAAAACATCTCATCATGATTAAGTGAGATTATCTTTCTCTTAAGGTAAAATTTAACAATGAGGTGAATCAGGTTGGTCTGATTCTAAAAGAACGTTGTTTTATCAATTTATAAATCATTTTACATGATCAGTTGTTTTGCAAATCATGTCATAGTTTCATACATATTTGAGTGTTTTCATTTAGTTTCATGTAGTTTTAATCATTAAATAATATATTTACCATAGTAATACTGTGTAGATGTTACAACTCAGTCCACACAAGCACCAACAATAGCATTCAATAAAAATATTGACACATAAATATTTGGATTGACTACCTACAGTGTCTCTGCTCAATCTAAGTTTCTGTTTAGTAACTTGAGTTTCTCTGTTGAAATAAACTGAAACCAAAGGCTGCCCAAAAGAGAAGGAAAGCACATAAAAAAGTGTAAAACTCTATGGCGTACTTTGGGAAAGTCTTGAAAGCTATGCAAATAACATATCTTGTTCACTTTTGAATGAATGGATTAGTCATAACACACTATCCAAATGAACCATTTTACTATCCCAGTGTGAGTGTGAGAACAACTGATTAATTTGCATATAGAACAAAAGAGTAAAATCACTGCTTTTACCAAAGAAATTTGTACCGTATTTATGCCTAAGATTTTGGTTCAGTACAATTTTGATTATTTCTGACTTTCTGATAGTAAACTACAAAGAGTTCCCACTCAGAGAGAGACCTGGATCAAGACAAACAAAAGATAAATATAATTATTTGTCTACATTTTGGATTTTTATTGCTGTAGATGGAGTTATCTCTTGAGTTTGGGCGGATAGTGATCTACACAACAAGCTTTCGTGTGGTCAGGACAACCTTTGAGCGCTGCGAGCTGGTCAGAAAGATTTTCCAGAACCACAGGGTGAAATTTGTAGAGAAGAACATTGCCCTGGACAGCGAGTATGGAAAAGAGCTAGAGGAGCGGTGCAAGCGTGTGGGAGAACCTCCTTCTTTACCAGTTGTGTTCATTGATGGACACTATCTTGGGGTCAGTTGTTATTGCTCATTTCCAACATCATCTGACATCAATATATTGCAGAAGCACACTGAGGGTTCAATTTGTTTTGCAGGGAGCTGAGAAAATACTCAGCATGAATGAATCAGGAGAGCTTCAAGATCTTCTGACAAAAATTGAGGCAAGTTTTCAGTATCTGAAGATTGAATATATGATTTTCCTGTGGATCGGGTTGAGTCACTCACCTGACGCATATTGATAATTATTCATTCATTTGCTGTTTAGGTTTACTGAACAATGTTATATATGTGTGGTAGCACATACATTAAAGCATAAAGTGGTTATAAAGTCATAATAAATTAACACTGTTTTTCTCCAAAGCCACACAGTGCAAACAGTAGCAGTCAGTTCCCTTCACTAGTCAACATGAGTAAAGGATTCATGCACATCAATAACTATCCATCAATAATGGAGGGCTTGGTAGGCTATCGATTATGCTCCAACACATTTGTTCAAACACACCAACACAGAGTACATCACTCTGCTGTAGAGGCTGGGATTGTGTAAAACATTTTATGATTCACATTGAGCTAGAGAAACAATAGTTACACAAGCACTGGCCTTTTCTTAGGTCTCAAAAAGCTGTAGGCCCGTGTCTCCTTTGAAAATCACTGAATTGACTGAACTTTCCTGCAGACAACCCCCACAAAACCACAACATGCCACTTTTACACTTATTTTTTAACAGATTAAGTCATTCAACATATCCAAAATTGTAACATGCTACTTAGTGAGCTTTAGAATGTGTGTAGGCCATCTTTTCCTTTTGGACAACAAAATACTAGCTGTTATGCCTTGTTTCCAGTTAAGCTAAGCCAACTGGCTGCTAGCTAGCTTCATATTTAGCATACTGTCAAGAGAATGTTATAGATCTTATCCGATTCTAGGAAAGACAGTGAACAAGTGTATTGTTAAAAATGTCAAACCATTCCTTTAAAATCTCCAAATTCAGATAATTTGAAAGCTTCTATCTCCAAAGTGTGGGCTTCAAGAAGTGAAAGAAGTCATGTTAATTTGTGCAACGGATGTTTTTGAAAGTCTGTATTTAATATTGGATATCTTATCCAGATCATATAAAAATATGCACACATTTCTCCAGAGGGTACAGCATCCCCAGATGTGCCAGACCTGTGGGGGCTTTGCCTTCATCCCATGCCTAATGTGCCATGGCAGCAAGATGTCCGTGTTTCGCAACTGCTTCACGGATTCCTTCAAAGCCCTCAAGTGCACTTCCTGCAATGAGAACGGCCTGCAGCCTTGTGTGAGCTGCAGCCAGTGAAGATGTCAAGTGCCTGACCCAACATCCCTACTTCCTTCTCTGAGAGCTTGTAGGATTCTGAAATGGACTACAGCACAGGCAATGTAATGAAACATAGCAGGACTCTTCTTCCAAGGCCATTGCTAGTATTAAACAAAGGAATTTGTAATAAAACCTGTAAATTTGTGGATTTTATATTGTTGTTATGGATGTGTTGAATCTCCATGTAATTCATGATATGAATGTATTAATTCATCATAAGCTAAAGCAAATAACCACATTTTTTCCATCAGATTATTGCATAATTCTCATTGAAATGATTCTGTCTGGGTCTATAAACACATCTGAACTACTTTCACCTGTGGTAAACTTAAGCTTGTTTGTTAATTAGTCAGAGGAAACTCCTTCATTAACAATGTTCTCATTACTAATCCCATATCAAACAGAGTTAAGGAAAAGGGACTCTCAGAACAGAGAGGGAACGTCAAGGGTTCAGTTTGAAACCTAGACCTTTAGCAAACATCATTAAAACCTGACATAACATTTTACTTATTTGACAAAGTGTGACAAGCAGACACCTCATATCAATGCATTCAAGTCACAGAGCTACACAACTGAAATAGTATTTTCTAATGCAGGTAGGCTGAAATAATTTATGCCTGCTCTTTAAGTATGAAACCATATTGGAAAGAAACATCAATCCAATACTATAGGGCTGTAAATAATAAGACAATGATAATGCCTATTACAATATGTTAGACCAAACCAATTATGACCAACAAACCAACCCCCATGTTCAATTTACTATAACGGATAATATCAGGAAGCAGTGAATAATCACAATTGACAATTTGAAACCATGAAATGATATTTTGATGGTTAAAATAGCTGTTAATTAATAACTGGCAAATCAATTAATTCACTAGGCCTATAGGATGCAGTGATTTGGGATGCAGTCACAAGTTCGCAAGTTTAAATGATTAAAAACAGCTTTTAATCATGCAAAAATATATTTGGAAGATTCTGGAAAATTCTGGTATTATCCCGACGAACATCCTTAAAGGTCTCCGGGTATGTTTTCGGAAAACGTGGCTCGTTGGGGTTCAACACCGTATTTCTGCTAGAAAGGTTCACTGTAGGTCTGCACCGATGACTCCAACCCCAGGTTTGACTACATGAACAGGAAAATTAAAAGACAAGTCGCTGTGGAGCCAAGAACCCATGATGCAGATCACGTGCATTCCTCGCCGGTTTGGGTTTTTAACGGATGATGTCATCTGCTGGATGCCATCCCGGGAAACGCAGCGCCTGGCCGAGCAGCTCTCTATGCTGTCATAGCCCTGTACAATGCTGCTTGAACATGATCAGACAAGGCAGCACTGTAAAGAGGCTAAAAGCGTAGAGCAGGGCGGTGGTGGTGATGGCCATCCGCCATGAAATCTTTTCATGCCATCCGGTTGTTCTAGATGCTCCTGTACCTGCGATAAAAAAAACAGCAACCAAGTCGGTTATTTAAAAGAATAGGAAACACAAACACATGCATTCACACGGTGCATAAAGCAGAAACGGCTAATGAGGGTAGGTTTCCTGCAAGGGCAATGGGAGGTGATTACACTGCTGCACAAAATCTCGTTTCTTTAATTCAATTCCGCATCGAAGAATGATGGGATTTGGGTTCTACAGCCACAGGCTTGTGGTGGAGGGGAGGGGGCATCGAAATCTGAGACCCCATTTGTGCAGGTCTACTGCGCCCCCATCTGTGTGCTGCTGGAGTCGAAAATATTGTAGAGGAAAAACGGGGTGTATCGAAAAATATTACAATAATGTTTAAAGTCGGGTACAAAATCCTCTGATGAATAATAATGAAAGCAGCGATATGTTGTGCAGAAGACAGCGGGAGGACTGAAGCTGCTTGGTGATCTCCAGGCGTGTCACAGGCGCGTCTCGACGCATGTTTCTTTTATAATGAGCCAAATCCGCTTGAGGATCTGGCTTCTGTTGTTTTAATCAACGTGCACAAACGACCTTCCTCTGAGGGGAGACATGGAAGGAAACAAGATGGGCAGTGGCATTGGCACAACTGATTTGGGAATGGTATGACGAGACATGACACTGATATGCGCGCAACACCCAAAATGTTAAGACAACATTCAATGGTCAAAAACCTGCAATGGAGTTTGTCCGCATTGTCGCCGCTCTCCGGGGTCGGTGAAAAATGAGTGCAGTCGAGTAGACTAGCGTGATCCGGCCGCGAAGCTGTGCGTAATGTTTTGAATGCTCGGTCAATGCGCAGACTGGTTGAAAATGACTGTTTTTATTGACGTCAGCGTTCATGGTAGTGCCCCCCCTCTCTGTCATTTCTACAACTGCACCATCTAATGGACTTGGTTTTACATTCCAGTCAACCATCTAGGCTTTAAACAGGAAAAAGGCCTCTCATGGAAAAAAACCAGGGCTTGAAAATGTACCTTTATGGTCCCAGAGGTGGCCAAACGGATAAAGGCCTTCAATGGACACCTACATGTGTCACCAGCGCTGCTGTTACCATCTGTGTGGGGGCTCCTACACCCTGACAAGCTAATGGTCTGGTACAGTCCTTCGTACTATACATAAAGTATGTTTTCATAACAAAAAGTGGAAAAAAAACCCCAATGAACTGCATGACAGAAAAAAATAATTTATTAAATTATTTAAAATGAATCCAGCTCTTAACAGTGGCACATCAACACAACCAAAGGAGTGCTCAGCAGAAACACTGTTAGATAATTCACTGGTCATTTTGGTACACTTACTGTACAAGGCAACATCCTGAATTATTAAAACTGTTTTACATTGACAGAGGCAGGTGTAGGTCAGCACTGAGGAAACCTGTTTCACCGTTTTTGTTATCAGAGGCCATTTCTTTACACTTGGTGGAAAAGGCAAAGGCATCTGGATCCCTCCAGTGCACGTCTTTCCTCTTTGGAACAATTCAACCAGTCATCTGCTGATCAGCTGCCAATGTCACAAGCCCAAGTTCTTAAATCTCAAATTTAGAAGACATCAGATCAGTGTGTAGTGTGTGCTGGCAAAACAGAGGTGGGTAGAGGAGAAAATTGAGTGCCACTGCCTGAAATGTCATTGCTTAATTTGGAAGGATGTCCACTC
>NW_018128124.1:148911-155745 GCF_001952655.1 Monopterus albus
AAATCAAATAAAATGTTTTAGTAACATTTTATATTTTGCATATTCTTCTGTAATCCATTTGTAGCAAACGGTCTTCACTAGAGAACCTACAGCAGCATCGTGCCGTCTGCAGCTCCTCAGAAAAAGCTACTATGTTCTAGTAATGAAACAAACCTTCATGGCTCCAACATGTAGCTCTATAAATTCATTTTGTACTATTATAAGAAACGCCATCACTGGTTCAAGTTTACCATTAAAGTAAAATACAAGTTCGGCAGATGATACTGGTCCTGTCTGCGATTTTGTTTGTGAGGCAGGCCTGATTTCAGCCAAGCTCAGACATGTTCATGGAGGAATGTGAGCTCAGGCAAACACCCAGGAGAGTAAACTGTCATTTCTGTGAACTGCAACGCAGATTTAGGTTTTTCTTAAAAATCTTGGACACTAGTAAGTCTTTAGTCTTAAGGTAGAAACACACATGCACTTGAATGTGAGTGTGTATCTCTGGTTGGTTTAACTACCACTAACCAAAGTTCAAGAGACACACAACTTGATCTTTGTACATGTTTCTGGACTGCTTCATGGTAAGACTTGAGGACTAGTGTAGACATGGAGCTTCGGGTTGCGGCGGTCAGCATGGGAGGCAGACTGTGGAGGTGGACTCGGCCCCGCTTTCACCCTTTCTTCTTGGTCCTTCTTGCTCAGCAGAGGCCAATAAATATTATAGTATTTCCAAGTCTACATGACGAACCTCCGGGTTACGTTGCTATAGAGGAACAAATCAGGATTAGATACAAATCCATAACTTGATGAAAAAAACTTTTATATGCTAATTAAGTACATTAAATAAATAAATAAATAAATATTAGTTTATTACTGTATTTCAGTACCTTGAGTTCTTTCTCTAGGCGGTCCACCTCGGCCCCCAGAGTGTCAATGATGTTCTCCCCATGTTTTAGCATAAAGTTTTCCAGATCCTCGGGGGTTTTCACCTGCTGAATTTCCTGCACAGGGAGGAAAGCACACACTGTAGAGATAGAGAAAGCACTTGGATGTACATACAGCAAATGCCAGAAACACACCAGAAGGCAAAGATATCACATTTTAAAGAGTGTGTGAATTACATTGTGAATTTCAGAGGGTTGGCATGGCGGTGAACGCTGCTGTGTGCTCCAGTTGGCACCTTTGCTACTACAACGAGGACATATGTTGTTTCAATTTTTGTATTTTATGTTGGCTTGATCCTGACAAAAGCAGCTGTAGGTGGAGATCAAGGGAGTGATGCATGCGTCCTGTGCGCTCCCGCGGACCGCAGTCAGTTTTGGTGTAATACCATAAATGCTGTGAATACAATAGGCTTAAAGCCCATCTTTGTTTTATTACTTTAAAAACAATTAGGCTAACTGTTTATAAAGTTACATGCAAATAAATGATATAGTGGAGATAAAAAGAAAATAGTCAGGCACATTTCTGAGACCCCCTGTATTTCACACACAGATTTTAAGACTGACTCTCGCTGCCAGCAAATGATTTCTGCTGTTTAAAAAACACAAACAACAAAACTCATTCAGGAGACAACAGATTAACACCCTAAACGTCTGCACGCTACAAAACAATGTGGAGACTATTGTGACAGAAATAGTGCATGAGAACTGCCCTTTTCAGATATGGGATCCAGAACATTGTTGGCTCTCTCCTCATGGACAGAGGTGTCTCACTGAAGCTGTGAGGCTCATTAACAGAAAAGTGTCCTAAGCCTGATGACAGAAAGCTGCTGTTAACAGACTGATGAAACCAACAATGTGACATATTCCCTGCTCTGTCTTACAGCTCATAACTGTTGTGATGTAAAAAAGAAGGAACAATTAACCTTCAGTGTAAAGACAGAAAACCTGCAATCTGAATAAATCTGTAGGTTAGCATTATTATTCCATGTAGCTGCCTTTGACAGTTGCTCACTAATCTATTTCAAATATTATCAAATATATTTGTCTACCATACATCCTGGTAAGAGAACAGCTCAAACCTTTAATAAGGTACCAACAATGATGAAGAAGTCAACAAAAAGAACCTTGTTTGTGAATACAACTATAGGAAATGTAATGTAAATTTGATATAAATACCAACTTACATTCAGGATTTGGTCAATGTCTTGTTTTTCCAGATATGAACGTGTCACCACACGGCCATCAAAGTCTACTTCAGCCTTGAAGCGCACTTTACTCAGCCCCATATCAGTGGCCTTCACATCGTGGATGGCCCTGTTCATAATAAAATACAGCATAGCAGGAATCCTCCAGGGCAGACAGGCAGCACCACCCAGCTTCAACAAAACATCACTACTGAACACTACAGTGAATCTGTGCTAAAACACAATGTGTTGATAATGAAATAAAAAAACAACCTTATGAATCTCACAGACAGAATAAAATGTACAGTGAACCCCATCTTTAACTTGTTTGCAACTTGCACTTTCATGTTGTGTTTGAGATACTAAACTGAAGCACTGTGCACTGCCCTGTGTACAGGTGGTCCTCAAGCCCAGTGCACACTGGGTGGTCTATTTCCAGCCTGAATGTTATCCATGAATGAATCATGGGACAACTGAAACCCCGTGTGCAGACGTGTAAAAGCCCCCCACCCCTCCTACAAAAGAGCATGACATCCAGACTGAAAGAGACAAAATAACTGTGTAGCTGTATCATTTTGAAGTCATTTTGTGTCTCTTTGCAGGTGTCTGTATCTATTTTTGGTCATGTTGCATCTCTGTGTAGAGGTTCTGTGCTTCGTCATCATTCTGCATTCCTTCTTTTGTGTCCCTTTGTGGCTGTTGAACTGACTTTCCAACAAAACAAGTTAACAGTCACTTCAGACTGAGGACTCTCATCCACAGGCCTTCAACTCATTCAGAAATGCTTCTATCATTAGGTGTGGATTGGGTTACTTAATGGTGGGTGTAGTTGTAAGTTTAGATTATTTAAAATCACATGAATGATTCCAGACCTGACATCAACACCTGGTTCATGTTTTACAGCTGTGGAGGTGTGTGTACAGTATGTGTGTACACCAGGGTGTTGCTGACCTTACAACAGGGTCATTCTCCAGCAACTCTGTAAGCTTCTGTACACTCTCAGGCTTTATGGATCGTCCCAGCAGGGCCTCTGTGTTGGTGTAGATGAGGAAGGCAGAGACGGTACCCAGTAATGTGCCCACGCCAAGAGAGCCCAAACTGTCATAGTATGGGTTACCTGGGACAAAAGAGGCAGAGAGAAACCCAGTAAAATGAAAGAAAGAAACCCAGTAAGATGTTGGAAATCTGGATCTTGCCAGCATTCAATTAGAGACCAAAGTACTAAAACACAAGAGAAAGGTTATTCTGAGTGCAATGTAACACATCAACAGAATAATAAATCATAATGCAGATAGAGATGGTCATAAAAAGAAACTGTCATTAATTGCACGTCTTGGAAGAACAGAAAACAAACAATCAAGGTGAAGGACGTCTCCTTGCCTACCTGTGAACGAGGTGAGCCCCATGCAGCCAGCTGCCAAGATGACTCCCAAAACAGCAGCAGCATCCTCCACCAGCACTACATTAGTGCTCGGGTCTCGACTCTGCATTACTGCACCCACAAAACAATGCGAAACCTCATTTACACCTGAATCAATAAATCTGTCAAGTTTATTTGTTATTTATTTGCCAAAGGGCAGCTAGCTGCGCAGCAGCAACACAGTTCAACAGGGCATATAAACATAATTAAAAAAACGGAAAAAGAAAGTGTAGAAAGACAAACAGATATATACAGCATGAGTAAAAAAGGTTTTAGGTATTTGTGTTTGCTAATAAGACTGAAAAAGAGAACCAATGTGTAGGATCTGAATCTCTGGATGTAAGCGATGGGAGCTGTCACACTCACAACTGTTTGCTATACAGAACACAGACTCTACTGCTGAGAGCCAGTTATCTTACAGCAGAGATTTACCGCCCTATTTAAAAAAACATCTTGACAGTAAGAAGTGAATACCATCAAATAAATGTAAGGTATAAATGGGGTTCAAGGCGCTCACTGCTGTACCAGTTAGTAACACAAACATTACTGCTGTACATACCATATTCATAAAATGACAGTCCCTGCTGGCGGGAGCTCTTCTTTATCTCATTGATGGCTATTAGTAACGTGGCTGAGAGAGGAAAAAAAGGAGATGTTCAAGTACAAGACAAACAGTCAAAACCACAAGGTTAGTTCTTCATTATAACCCACCTCCTTCAGACACCAGGGAGCCCGCCAAAATGCAATAAGCCTGTAAAACAAACATGATGGGTTATGGTTTTCCTTTATAAACCATGACTTACAGACAGTCAGTCCAACCCTCACCCATAACAATGATTCCATGGGCTCTGGGTGCAGCAATCCCATGATGCCATGGTACCAGGAGAGGCCTGCTCCCATCATAAAAATGCCCACCCCACTGATGAGAGAGGCAATATAGCGCATGTTGGAGAATCCATATCTGAAACACACAGAAGCTTTGTATTACAGCTGACACTTAAGCCACTGGTATTTTGTTAATTTTACACTCTGTACATACAGCATAGTCTTTGCAAATTAAAAGTTACATTTGCACAGTTGTAAATCTGCAAACTGTGGACATTTGTTAAAAATCATCTCCACCTTAAATGATTGCTTCTTAAATACAGATGAAATGGTTATCAGTGTCACGGTAAACTCTCTGACAGTTGGTATTACTGCTTTCAATTTTAAATATCATTAAAATCATGGTTCATTACCGTGGTTTAAAAAACTCTCCCACTGAAGGGTTAAATACTGTTCAGGGCAAACCAAAGTTATACAGAGGGTCTCAGACGCAAGTGCAGTTTGCAACGTGGGTTTGTTTGGGTCAGCGAAAACATGCCGGAATGTAGTCAAGACATCCCGGAGATGTTTCATCCATCTAAGCATACCAAGTCTGAAGTGTGGGCATATTTTGGTTTGTACAAGAGTCCTGAGGGAGACTGAACTGAAGATGCTTGCCCTATCGGCAGAAATAAAAATGTTGTGAAAGGAGGCAACACTTCAAGTTTTTTGAGTCATCTTTGTGACCATCACCCTCCATTGCAAGTTAACTTTGAGCTCAATGTGATGTGAGGACGTCAGAATGGGTCAAACAGTTTGCCATCAAACTTTCAGCGTTACTTAGTGTTTGATACGTTTTCCTATGTTTACAGAAGGTTAGGGAGACTGGCTATGTATTTTTTATGTTTATGCACAAACAATGCATAGTGATGCTAATGCTTACTCTCATCTACTTTTAAATACTATAGTAGAGTGTAGTGCTTACGGGTGTATGGCGTCTGGGTTGCGGACAGACTGGCTGATTCCCAGGGCGAGCAGACCTTGGTTGCAGGTGTCAGCCAGAGAGTGGATGGCCTCAGAGAACATGCTAGCTGATCCAGTGTAGATCCAAGCCAGAATCTTGAAGAAGAAATTGAGGCCATTGCTAGGGACAAACAAAATGTGGATGAAGCACTCACAAGGTAATGAAAAAGTTATCTAGTTAAGCTGTCATTTAAAAGGTAGCGGTACTTCTAAATGATCTCGTTTACAGATTAATCTGGTCTTTTGTACAGGACATCAAAACATAGTTAGCTACCTGACGATGTGGCAGTCAAGACATACCCAGCTTCAAAAAAATGAATTTGAACTGAAGTCAAATGAATTCAAAACAACTGTTGTTATTTTCCACGCACACACACACACACACTTACATGCAAATTGCAACCATAACCACCTTCCCAGGTCCTTGCAGAAATGTTGTTCTCTTGCCTGATCGAGGCTTTATGAAACAAAGACAAAGCAAAGTGAAATTCTGATCATCATCTGTTTAAAAAAATGTTGGCAATCAATACAGCACGTTGTGGCTTTCTAATATTCACCACTTATGTTCCTGGTAAAAGAAATCTCATTAAAAATGGGCTTCAGACAAAATATGAACATGTTAGAAATTCCCAGTCCTATAGTTGACTCGATCTCATTACATACTCATAAAAAACAAGTCAGCAGAACGCAGAATATAGCATGACATACCAGCGAAGAGCAGAAAGGTACAGTACATTCACTGAAATAACATGAGCATTGCACAGTAAAGAGGGGGGAAATGCATAAATGACAAGAGATAATGACAATGTCATATAGATGCACTGACTTCTGTAACAGTGACAAAGGTCCCACAAATACCACCTGGTGGTATTTAGGCAACTTAGGCATAGTAATGGGACTGTCCACATTACTTTCTTTATCACATACAGTCAGGGGAAAAAATTATTTGAACCCCAGCTGATTTTATAAGTTTGCCCACTAACAAAGAAATGATCAGTCTACAATTTCAATGGTAGGTTTATGTGAACAGTGAGAGACAACAATAACAAAAAAAAAAATCCAGAAAAATGCATTACAAAAAAGTTATAAAGTAATTTGTATTTTCATGAATGAAATAAGTATTTGATCCCCTATCAGTCAGCAAGATCTCTGGCTCCCAGGTGTATTTTATACAGGTAACGAGCTGACATTGGGAGCCCTCTCAGCTCGTTACCTGTATAAAAGAGACCTGTCCACAGAAGCAATCAATCAATCCAGATTCCAAACTCTTCACCATGGCCAAGACCAAAGAGCTTTCCAAGGATGTCAGGGACAAGATTGTGGACCTACACAAGGCTGGAATGGGCTACAAGACCATCGCCAAGCAGCTGGGTGAGAAGGTGACAACAGTTGGTGCAATTATTCGCAAATGGAAGAAACATAAATTAACTGCCAATCTCCCTCGGTCTGGAGCTCCATGCAAGATCTCACCTCGTGG
>NW_018128124.1:155967-158156 GCF_001952655.1 Monopterus albus
GGAGGAGGAATGCTGCCTATGACTCCAAAAACATCGTCCCCACTGTCAAATATGGAGGTGGAAACATTATGCTTTGGGGGTGTTTTTCTGCCAAGGGGACAGGACAATTGCACCGCATCAAAGGGAGGATGGATGGGGCCATGTACCATCAAATCTTGGGTGAGAGCCTCCTTCCCTCAGTCAGGGCATTGAAAATGGGTCGTGGTTGGGTATTCCAGCATGACAATGATCCAAAACACACGGCCAAGGCAACAAAGGATTGGCTCAAGAAGAAGCATATTAAGGTCATGGAGTGGCCTAGTCAGTCTCCAGACCTTAATCCCATAGAAAATCTGTGGAGGGAGCTGAAGGTTCGAGTTGCCAAACATCAGCCACGAAACATTAATGACTTGGAGAGGATCTGCAAAGAGGAGTGGGTCAAAATCCCCCCTGAGATGTGTGCAAACCTTGTGGCCAACTACAAGAAACGTCTGACCTCTGTGATTGCCAACAAAGGTTTTGCCACCAAGTACTAAAGCACATTTTGCAAAGGGATCAAATACTTATTTCATTCATGAAAATGCAAATTACTTTATAACTTTTTTGTAATGCATTTTTCTGGATTTTTTTTTGTTATTGTTGTGTCTCTCACTGTTCACATAAACCTACCATTGAAATTGTAGACTGATCATTTCTTTGTTAGTGGGCAAACTTATAAAATCAGCTGGGGTTCAAATAATTTTTTCCCTGACTGTATACAACATGATTTGAAGAACTGATCACATAATCAAAGTGCTCACCTTAGTGTTTCCCCAAAAGTCTCTGTATTCTTTCAACAGCTGCTGATTCCGAAAAACATCTGGAAGTCAGTGAATACATGATTCAAATAAAACTATTCTGTCAGTTCAGAAATAAAAAAAAATGGCTGTGAAACTAATACATTATAATAAGTTATGCAAATATTTACAATACAACTTAAAATATGAGCCGAGCTCAGTTTTAACATAAAATGAGTAGTTTGACATTTTAGGAAACACACTTATTTAGAGCAGCAAAAATTATTCAATCAAATGATGAGCTAATCAAAAGAAAATTTATTGACAATTATTATTATTTGATAATCGATGAGGTAATATTTCAAGCATCAATGTGACTGATGCCATTTTCTCACATGTGGGAATTTGCAGCTTTTCCATGTCTGACACAACAAAACAGTTAATGGCATCATCATCATGGTTTTCTGGATCGTGCCAACATTCATTTTACAGAGCATATAATGAATTAATTAATGATAATATTCATTATTTGCAGGCTTACACGCATTAGCTTTATGGCAGAGAGGTACAGAGAAGATACCACACTCTTTTCTCCAGCAGCTAGTTAGCTCAGTATAAAAACTAGAGACTACGGAAAACAGCCAGTCTGTCTCTGTCCAAAGGTAACAAATCCTGCCTACCAGCACCTCTAAAGCTCCCTGGCAGAAAACGAATAAGCATATTTCCCAAACAGTTCAACTTTTGCTTCAGGACAAAACCTGAAAAATGCATATGCAGCTGGGGAAAAAAATAAAAGCCTACTTTCTTGATATTCTCTCTCCATCGCTTTCCTGAGTTTTCTCTCCCGAGCCAGAGCTTCATGGCTTCCCCATATGTCTAGTGCTCTAACAGATATAAGAATCAACATGTTAGAAACCACAGTGTTGAAAATTGGTGATTTGAGCAGTAACTTGGTGGAAGACATAGTGCAGAGTGAGGTGTAAAGTGCAACACTAACTTGGCCTCCACGTCTGACCGCAAGAACACAGTGAAAGCCTCTGTGTCATCATGGGGGCTGCGTCTTGTGATCTTCCGAAGATGTTCCAGATCACTGTGAACATTAGGTGAGGGGATTAGAGAAAGGAAGGCCTGTGTTTAAATGATCTCAGGCAGACTTATATTGATTAATTATAACAGCATGTTTACTGATTAACACGAGGGGTTTTTCCATTATAGGAGCTGCTCGTCAAGGGTTCTACATTCATTTCCACTATGGTGCGCTTGCTTTGGAGGTGTGTTCTGGGAGCTACATTTCAGCACCCCTCACGAGGTAGTACTAAAATCAAGCACCAGGGGCATGAAGGGAGAGGGGTTGTGTGGGCAGAGAGCACTTGCAGGTGATTGGTTAAATATATAATTAGCATTACAAGGCCGTGTTTAAAAACCCCTCGCTTC
>NW_018128124.1:158175-161430 GCF_001952655.1 Monopterus albus
AATGGCCACGTCAACCCGAGAGGCTATGCTTGGCGATGGGTAAAGGAAGTACAAAGTATAATGGTTATTAGGTTCCAAGAGTGGAAACACAGCATCAAAGGAAAGCATGCTCGGGCTGTGGTCTGCCCACCATCTCAACTAGCACTCAACAGACAGATAAGCATTTAATACCATTTACACAGCCAGGCATTGATAGTAAACACTTCACAGTTGCTGTATATATTAAATAAATAACATTTTTTGGGGAGCAGGTGTTACCTTGGTTTGAGGCAGAACTCATTCATGGCTCGGACTGAAGTGATAAAGTTGTTCTGAGTATACTTCACACCATACTCCCTTTTTTTCAGGACAGCCCGAACTGCAAATGACAACAGAAACAAATTACAATACAGCCGGTCATTAGTCCCCACTCTTCTGCTAGCCACAAAATGACATCAGCATTCTGAAGAAATCTGATTCATAGTATCCTATGAATAAATGATGTTCATTACCCTTGACTTGAATTGTCTCTGCTGTCTTCAGTCCTCTAAGTGTTAAACCTATAGGAGCAAAAAATTTTAAATAAAGACAAATTCTCCAAGGAAACATTTTACATAACATCTCAACTCAACCGAAATATTCACTGCTACTTGTGTTGAAAAGGGATGTAAAAAGGCAACAGTTTTAGTTGTTTTAAAAGAGAAAACAGTAAAAAACCACTGTGCACAATACAAAACCACATACTATGCCAAGAACAGGCAGACATCAACAGCATAGTAGTAGTATACAGTAACATTATTTTGTCACCTGGTGAAGCTGGGGTGGCTTTTGCAGCACCGGACAAGACATTTTCTTCTGCTGGAGCATTACTTGATTCTGATTTTGGAGGTCTATCTTTATCCGAGGTACAGTAGTACTGCACCTTGCCCAGCCCTGAAGAAGCAACTCGGCAGTCTGGAACGCTGAGCCACAAGCTATGTATGCTTCCACTTTGCCAGCCTATGCAACACAGTGTATTATAATAGTAAGCTTTTTTCTTCAGTTTATGGGGAAGCTAAGTGGAGCTTGAGCTAAGATTATTTTCATTGTCCATTGCTAATCAACCACTTAGTCTAAAAACGTCTACAACGTCAATAAGCAGTGAGGGATGTCTGTCAAGTTCCAAATATGACATCTTAATGCTTTGTTTAACCAACAGCCCAAACCGCAGAGATATTCACTTTACAATGATATAAAGCTGAGAAACTGGAGAAGCTGGAATCCGACAATCAGCTTGAAAACGATCGAAAAGATGTATCATCATGTAGTGTAAAAACACCATATCATATAGAATAGTAATAATTTTCTTTAGCTCTACTAATCATACAGTGTCAGTTCTAAAGCACAGTAGAAAACTCAGAACGTGTAACCGATATAGCTGTAGCAAACATCTAGTGGCACTTCGATGTGACACTCCTTACCGTAACACAGATGAGGGACCCTCGGGAGCAGTTGGGACATGAGCGCCCTATGCTGCAAGGAGACCCTGCAGAAGACGTGCCATGGTCTGTGGGCCAGGCTGGGCAACATCCTCTCTCTAGAGGGTTCGGAACTGAAGAGCAGGAACTTGCTATACGAAGTTACAGACAGCCCAGTCACTGTTATGTTAGCAATACGCTTGTCACTTTAACTCAGTTTAGACAGACTGACGACAAGACTTCGCCTCTGAACTTATTATTAAGCAGAAACGTTACCATGGCTACAAACAACTGCCTCTTCTATCTAGCTGAAATGGTTGCCATTGATAATCATTTGGTTAATCAACTAATGTCATTGCCAGCCGACTAACGCTGACGATGCTACGGCGCAATAGAGCCCGGTGTCTATGGGGACACAAGCTAATCTGGCTAGCATTAGCAAGCACCGTAAGCTAACACCATTAGCCACGTTGGCTAACAAATGCTGTGTAACATTTCAGTATACTCAAAAACAACTACAACTGACCAGTGAGCACATTTAGAAGACGTTATCCAGAAGTACTACTATCTTCCTATGATGAAATTTGTTCTGTATAATCCGTATCCATTTTGTGAATATGCGGCCAAGGATATTGTTAGTAAGTGATACAAACACACACCTACGTAAGACGTGACCGGTAACACGCAAGTAACGTTGACGATCTTCTCATGGGATCTCCGCTCGTTTCAATGGTTGGTCAATCTATATCGCGAGATTTTCAAAAGTGCATATATATATTTATATTTTATTTTTTTTTTTTAGGACCACATGCAGAGAATTAGTCATTTGATTAACCTCTAGAGTCCCTGCGTCCTCATATGAGGACCGCACAGCTTGGGTTTCCAAAGCTCAGGACTCTAGAGGTTAAACATTTTAAAATAATTTTAACTGAGTGGTGTTTACTTAGGTTGAGGGAGCAATGACACAATATAAAAATAACCAACTGTATGTGTTGCTTAAATCTTACCATAGTTAGGCAGAAGTATTACTCTGGTATCAAAAGTAAAAGTATGTATTATGTAGTAAGTAGGTGTATTAAACTGTATATGACATAGCTGGATTATTATCATCTATTTGTTAACATCTAAGCAGCATTTAATTGTGTAAATGGCTGGCATACAATCATTTGGACTCATTTATATAGGGGAGTAGTTTAATCTACTTTGGGTAGTTCATTGTATCCAACAGTGCAGATTTGACTATCTTTGGCTGTCAAATTGAGTAGAAAGTGCAATGTTTCCTTCTGAGTTGTATGTTAGTAGAAGCATAAAGTAGCAGAAATATCCAAAGTACAAGTACAGAAATGTATTTACCACCCCTACAGTATCCCAAAGGTTACTTAAAAAAACCTTAAAAAACATATCGATATTGGCAAGGGTTAGACATATTTTGGACAGAAAAGCACTACGTATTTTGTATTCTTCATTGATTTTACCATACTTGGAGTATGGCGTTGAAAACTGGGGAAACACATACAAAAGCTCACTTCAACCATTGTATATATTACAAAAAAGAGCGATAAGAATTGTGCATAAGATGGGGTATAGGGATCACACCAATGGAGCTTTCATACAGTCTAAATTGTTAAAATGTTTTGATTTAGTGGGATATAAGACTGCTGTGTTTATGTATAAAGCCAGGAACAATTTATTACCTGGTGGAATTCAAAAACTATTTAATGAAGGGGAAGGGGGATACAATTTAAGGGGTCAATTAAATTTAAAAATTCATGCTATACGTACAACCAAAAAAAGATTCTGTATTTCCATAAGTGGGGTA
>NW_018128124.1:161622-169399 GCF_001952655.1 Monopterus albus
AAAATTCATGCTATACGTACAACCAAAAAAAGATTTTGTATTTCCATAAGTGGGGTAAAACTATGGAATAATTTAAGTGTAGACATAAAAACAGTAAGAGAATTGATGAGTTTAAACACAAATATAAAGGTATGTGTCAATCAAGATATGGGCAAGAACAGGCTTAACGATTGTGAGTGTGGTGTTTTAGTATATCACTAGCGTGGTGCAGAACAAAATTATCTATGTAGTAATACTGCTTGCAAACCAATGATGATAAGATGATGTTAGGGGGTAGGACTAGATAAGTCTAACTTCTTCCTACTCCGTTCAAGCATGTACTAGGTATAAGCAAATTGATAATATACTTGTGGATATGTGTGGAATTATGTGCGTTGACATATTGACTGTTGTTACATGTTTGAAAGAATAAATCAAATCAAATCAAGGTTTATAAATATTTGCCAGTCTCCTGTATAAATAGATACAATGCATGCCATTGCACTATTTAAAACAACTGAGAGTAGCAGGATAATTATTCTGCATTGTTTTCAGTAATGAAACAGTGTGTTACTGAAAATGGAAATACTCAGTTCAATCACTGCTAGCCAATAATACCATGTGCCATGAGTTCTCCTAAATGCACTGTGCTATCACACATTTGACTTCACAGAAGTGTGTCTCCTAGAAATGAGCAATATGAGAAGTACTTCATTCATTGTCCAGCCCATGTCAGTTGTAAGCACACCAGTTAAGAAAAACAGCAGGTTTATTGAGTCTTTAAAACAGTATAGCTACAGATGTGTTATGACCTTGCAATGGTAGTACATAGGTGCCTTAAGAAGCAGAAGTGTTTCTAAAATTATTCTGACAAATGACTGACAAACACACACTAGGAGAAAGGTCTTTTGACTTTTCATTCCACCTGACAACAATACCTGCAGATTCATCTGTTCCATTATACAATCATTAAAATGGAATCCAAAATTTTCAATCAATAATCAAGACAAACTCTACAGTTTACAAAGGCTATAACTTCCTACATTTAGGTAAAACTTAGGAACAATGAAATGTTGCACACAAATAAGGTCACTAAATGAGAGAAAATGGAAGTACCGGTATATATGTAGTTTTAGAAACCAAGTCATCAAGCTGATGCGAGAGTAACATGGAGTAGCGACTCTGTCCTGGTATGCTCATCTGGGTTGTTGGTCCTATAGGAAAGCAAGGTGGAGTTTGTCCTTGCATTAACGCATTGTGACAAACTCCTCAGATGAGGTGGGGTGAATGGCAACAGTCTTGTCAAAGTCTGCTTTGGTAGCGCCCATTTTGATGGCCACAGAAAAGCCCTGCAGCATCTCATCGCAGCCCAGGCCCTGCATATGCAGGCCCACCACCTGGCAAAAAGAGACACTATTTGAAAGTCACTGCAGTTGTTGGAGTGCACAAGAGTAAAAAATAAATACACAGTTATGGCCTTGTAAACATTTTAAGCAAACTAATTGTTGTTTTTGTATTGGGATTTAGTGTTTTAAAAAGTTCATGTTTGGTGTTAACACCGTCTCATCTGCTTCTGCTTCAGTAAACTAACATCCTCTATTACCCAGAATGACTTTTGGGAAACTGGAAAGACTGGGTGTGAACCTACTGAGCTTCAAAACATAGTAATAACAGGACAGATATTCCTGGTTAGATACAGGGAAGAGACACACCCTGTGTTCAAAATCAGATGCATTTTGAGAGCAAATTGTATTCTGGACTTCAGAAGTTCCTCTTTCTACAAGTTCCGTGATGGAATCGTCTTTGCATAAGAGCTGATTAGAGTATTGATGCCAAATGGTGAGTCTACAGAAGCAAATCCTGACATCTAGTAGTGGTCTTATCTCAAACTCAGGCTCTTCTTGTCCAGCTGTTTCAGAATGAGAATAAAGTAAAAAAAATAACAAAATGCAGCCAAAAAAAGTTTAACATACTGTATTAACAGCTGTTTTTTGTTTATATATTACATATATCCGCAGTATTAAGATTGTTTAGAGAAGATTTCATTTTTAAGTATCGCAAGTAACTGTTAAACCAGGCTTTTTGGATTTAAAACAGTAACACAGTAGTTTTGATTAGAAGATAATTATAATCAAAATAATTAAAAATCACTGTTTTTAGAAAAATCTAGGCATTTGTGAGAAAAGTAAATCTATTGTTTATGGTTTATCTAAGATCTGATATTAATCCCTTGCATCTTGTAGCAGCGGTCTGGAGACCATATGACTCCTACCTTCTCCTCCTTGCCCACACACACCAGCTTCATGATGCACTGACTCTTCCTGCTTGTGATGGCATGATACAGTGGAGTGAAAGAAGTCTTGTATATCTTCACATTCTCCTTTCCTCTTGATTTAATGGCCTCCTCTGTGACATGAACATGAATGTTAAGGCTATGAGTTATTGTCTACTGAGAACAACTAGGACTAATACAATATTTCCAATAGTATTTATCCAGAGTAAATTAAAGTGAGTGCAACCTATTGTGTAAATGTAAATGGCAACTTTTCAGGGCATTACACAACTACTGGAAAATGTCATAAATCAGAAAAGTTTAATGGGGCGTCTTCACCTTCTGTGAGGCCTACTGTACCAATAGGTGGGTGGCTGAACACCACTGTGGGAATACAGGAGTAGTCCAACTTGGAGTCCTTCTTGCCCTCAAACAGCCTGTGTGCCAGCTTCCTGCCTGCAGCAATAGCAACTGCCCAGAAGTACAGCAAAATATAAGAGCCCATGTCCAAATATCAATGAAGGCTATTTGTTCAGAAAACCAAGTACAGCATAATGTTATTTTTGCAGTGGTTTGCAAAGTAAAAGATGATCTCTTAGCAGTGACAGGTGTCTGCTCTTCATCAAATCGTATTTGGCTGTTATAAAATGTAACAGATGGTTGTCAATACCTGGGGGTTGCACCACACACGTGTAGGAAAATTCTATATTTCGATTCTGATTCAATGGCTACTGCTCACTTTTAGAGGACACTGAAAAAGCCTTGGTAGTGACTGTAACATATTTTTAAGATATAAAGATTTCATTTTAGTGGACCTCAAAGAACAGATTTGAGTTTATCTTGTTGGACCTGATTAACAAGTTGTACATTTTTCTTTGCTGTGTTTTTGTATTTGGTTTGATCAGCATTAAACCCTATAATTACAAGAAAGCCATAGTGTAAACAGACCAGATGTCAGTTTAAAAGTTTAATTGGCCAAGGTCTGTTTCAATGCAGTTTTTTGGAACCAGTGATGTTTAAATGATGTATTTTTCAATTTCACATCTTGCCACTAACAAGCATTAAAGACTTATTTGTTAAAAAAACAGTATCAAAATTTCAAAAGTTCAATTGCAAACAGTTATTAGTACTGCTTCCTACCAGGTGTGAGAAGAGCTTTGCCACAAACATCCCCTACAGCATAGATCCCAGGTCGACTAGTGTTCTGAAACTCATCCACAATGATATGGCCTCTTTCATCTGTAGCCACACCCTGCAAACAGTGAGAAAACAGTTATACACTTATTATAAATTAGCTGCATTAGCATATTTTAGCACTGAGGTACTTCTCTTATTTCTTTAGAAAGATTTGAATTACTTTAAAATGCTATACATTTCTAATGGGTTGCACAACAATTATAAGAAACAATCCTGTATGTTTTGGCTATTTTTTTTTGGTTCCATTATGAGCCACAAGCTGATGAGCTGTTGACTGTGTACACTTGTAACAGAAATTTTAAGTATGAAGTGAACAACTAAGCAGAAAAGGGTTGCTTTCTGTCCATAGCAAGAAATAGTCATTCCAATGTGGAGGCTCAAAATGTAAACCAGATTACACAGAGCAGAGCAAGCGCGACATGTGATTATGTTTAACGTGGTCAATGTATATGTCAACAATAAGCAGTCTCTGGAAAGCTTCTCAAACTGTGCATGAATACCACAAAGGTCATTAAACATGTCAACAACAGGTCAGAAAACATCTTTCATACTTCCTGTAGAGTGATGCTTTCTAAAACAAACAAACAAAAAAAAAACAACCAGTTAGTAGGAGGTTAGGTTTTTGGTTCTGTGTGTGTCTGTGTGTGTCTGTGTGTGTCTCTGTGTGTCGTTAGCAGGAACACAGACAAATGGCTAGATGGATCATCAGCATACTTGGTACAGACATTGGTGGGGAACAACCCTAGAGGTGATCAGCCATCAAAATAATGGAGAAAAAAAAAAAAATCACAAGAATCCCTGCCTTCAACATGGGGTACAAATTTAAAAAATTCACATCTCCATCAAAAGTTATCAAAATCATTTTAAATTTGACACAGATATGTAGGATGGCAAATTTCCCCCAGATCTGACAAACATTGAAAACCCCATTTAACACATATTTTCTGCCATAACTTGGCCTGTAATGATGATGGAACCCTGAAATCACAGTATAATTGCCTTTTATACTCTAAAAGATGATCTGGATTTTAGGGCACATTTTGTGTTTTTCTGGATCTCATTTCCTCACAAGGGACCCATTTGCGTGAGTGAATGCTGTGCCTTGGCGGAGGTACATGTGCTCAATGCATTCACTCTTGTTAATTGATCCTGCGGGTGTTACTGTTTTCAATTACTTTCTCTGTCTATGGACATATGTCTATGTTTACTGTAAGTGAGCTTAGATGTTACATGTTGTTACCTCTGCCCATTTCAGCATCCAGTTTACAGTAAATATCATGAGGTGAAGTTTCATGAGCAGCAGACTGTTACCATCTTGCCAATGTTCAATCCAGAGGTGTTTGGCTGTCTGCCGATGGCCCAGAGAAGACAGTCCACTTCCTGAATGGTGCTGATCTTCTCCATGTTGTCCTTCTTCTCTGGGTCTCTGGTGACAAGTGTCACCTCCAGACCCCTGTCTGTTTTGCACACAGACTTCACCTGAGAGTACTTCCACAAATCTACACCACAGTTTTGAATTTCTTTGGTGCAGTTTGTGCTTATGAGGCTGTCGAAGTTCCTCAAAACCTACAGAAAAAATAAAGAGGGTGATACTGTAGACCCAGCCAATATTTAGTTTGTGCTGTGATTTTGTGTTTCTTACTCCTGACTGTCGAATAATGAGGGATGTTTTGCAGCCCAGGGTCGAAAGGATGCCTGCCATCTCCACAGCAATATAGCCAGCACCCACAATCACACTACGCCTGTTAGGAAAACCACACTTTAATGGCCCAAACAAACTTTCCTACTGGTATCCAATAAACACAACAGAGATTATATGATAAGCTTACTTTGGCAGGGTTTCAAGTTCAAAGAAGCCATCACTGGTAATGCCGAGACTTGCCCCTGAAAAGAACAATAAACAATATCTTTGCACAATTTTACAAAGGTATCCTTATTTGATAAATAATATTATTAATATAATAAATGGCTTAGGACCACAATGTAAACACAAAGATAATTATCATTCCTGGAGAAAATCAAGTACAAAACATATTACCTGGAACTTCAGCATCACTCACAACAGAAGGGTGACCTCCAGTAGCAATAAGGATGTGAGGTGCTGTGTACTTTCTTCCACTGACCTCAACAGTAGGCTCAGGGCCATCTGTGAACCTGGCATAACCTTCAATAGTTTGGATTTTATCCTGTAAGGGAGCAGATATCATTCTATGACCTGCAAATGTGATCAGCAAGAACTATTCAACATTTGAAAGTAAGAGATTAATTACAGTATGTTGAATCGAATGCTAATCCAGTAAAGATGCTTAAAGACATTTGAACAGACTAAAGTAAACATACAGGGGAAAAACACAAGACATACTCAAATAATGATGAGGATAATTTGAATTACCTTGTCAAGATTGTTGCGATAAATGCGATTTAGGCGACTCACAAAAGCATCCCTTTTAGCCTTCAGAGTTCTGGAAACAAACAAGGGAAAGATTAGGGTTTTTGTTCATGTTTACTCAAGATTTGCCCCTGAAATGCATCCAATGGGCCAACAACATGCACATGAACACACTGATCCCAGCAGTAGTTTAGATTTTTCAGTAAACAAGCGCAGCCAACTTGCATACTTCACTAGACAGTTTCAGCCTGGGTATACTTTAGACACAGTAGGGTCACATACTGTATGTTATGCAGGGACCTCCCATACATAAGAGGGAGACGTTTACATTGTCAGGTTTCCTAACCACAGTTTCCTGTCTACTCTAGGGATTAAAACTTGCAACTATCCATAACATTTTTATAGCCTTTTTAAAATAGTACTATGATTTTCAATTTATTAAAGCTGCCTACTGTAATCTTACTTATATTATAGTGCAAGTCCTGCTGCAACATGCAGTGGATGGACAGAATAACAGGAACACTTCATGATATAACAATCCTACACAATAACAAGCACTATGAAATGAAAATTCCTATATAGAGTTTTAATTCACACCACTTTTGACATACCAAGAAAAGGTGAAGAACATAAGCGTCACACAGACGGTAACGGCAGAGCTGTTATATTACATTAGATTGTACACATGCTGAGTAGGAAACTCAGCATGTGTACAATTTTTGGACTGAAGACACACACAATCTGGATGTATGCAGACAGTTATTAGTTACTCCTTTACATATATCCAAACAGGCCCAAGCTTGTGGTGTGTTAGTGTTTTGTATCCCAGACTAATGTGTCCTAACATTGCAGGCCATCACTCCTTCCAGAGGCTTATCTTCAACAAGCACCTTGACGAAACTGTGCTGTTCACAAAGATAGAGAAGTGAGCCTAAGTGAAGCAATGAAAGACACAACAGACTGACAAGCTGTACTGTAAAACGACACCACTTTGTTCCTGGAACAACCATCACAGGTTTCAAAAGAACTTGTTGTGGTTGCACAAAAAGGGCAAAAAAGACACTAACAGATAGTGTGACTTACTCCCAACTGAACTGAACATTTCCGACGTCAAAGCCGTAATCACTGTGATCATGGAGGTACTCAGCATGAACAGCAGCATTCCACATAACCTGTGCAGAAAGATAAAGGCACTGGATTTAACACCCGGTGAACTAATTTGCAAATTATTATCTCTAAGATAAACCAGGTGTATTACAACATGACTAAAAAGAAATGTATACCTTTTTGGGGACACATCCAACATTGACCTGAAAAACATTGAAACGGAGCAAATTTACTCAAGTTTGATCAAAAAGCATCCAAGCACATGATAAGTTATAAGTGAAACATCTTAGACAAACACTAGAGTACATTGCACTGCAATGCCTGTAGTTGAGTTAAATGTGATAAACTACCACCCAGACTCAGTTTGCACCAGTAAACAAACAACCACATCTATTTTCTATATGGTGAATGGATGCACAATCCGAGGTAAAATGATCAAAAACTGTGTTGCACCGTCTAAAAAAGTTTTCAGATTTGGAAAGCTTCAATGACTCATTCCATTATCTTTTGATCATAATTTTCCGGAAATCACTGAGTTAACAACAGAATTTTAAAAGCAATAACACAATATGAACATAGGACTGTGATATTATACCACTGAAAGACCACGGAACACTGGACCAGCTCTATACCCTCTTCAGGGTGGTGGAGGGCTCATGGGAGTTTGCCAATATAGTTAATAACCAGTCCACATGTGTTTTGTGGATTTGGAGATTCGATCGTGTCCCTCATGCCACCCTGTGGGGGGTGCTCCAGGAGTATGGGGTCCTGGGCCCTCTATTGAGGGCCGTCCGGTCCCTGTACGACTGGAGCAGGAGCTTGGTTCGCATTGC
>NW_018128124.1:169478-216985 GCF_001952655.1 Monopterus albus
TATGCACTTCACCCTGTTGTCACTTCAAGCAAACATGGATATATGTTCATGTGATGTGTTCATGAGGAGAAATAATGTAGGTGGGGCAGAGAAACTCTTCAGGTTGTTGGAGAGTTCCTGCCTCAAGTGGAGGAGTTCAAGTATCTTGGGGTCTTGTTCACGAGTGAGGGAAGGATGGAACAGGAGATTGACAGGCAGATTGGCGCAGCTTCTGCAGTAATGCGGTTGATGTACCGGTACATTGTGGTGAAGATGGAGCTGAGCTCTCGATTTACCGGTCAATCTATGTTCTTACTCTCTACGGTCATGACCGAAAGGGCAAGATCCTGGATACAGGTGGCCAAAATGAGCTTTCTCTGTAGGGTGGTGGGGCGCACCCTTAGAGATAGGGTGAGGAGCTCAGTCACCCGGGAGGAGCTCAGAGTAGCTGCTGCTCCTCCACATCGAGAGGAGCCAGCTGAGGTGGCTCGGACATCTGTTTTGGATGCCTCCTGGGCGCCTCATCTGTTTTGGATGCCTCCTGGGTGCCTTCCTGGGGAGGTGTTCCATGTATGTCCCACCAGGAGGAGGCCCCTGGGGAAGACCTAGGACATGCTGGATGGACTGTCTCTCGGCTGGCCTGGGAACACCTCAGCATTCCCCTGGAGGAGCTGGAGTAAGTGTCTGGAGAGAGGGAAGTCTGGGCATCTTTGCTTAGACTGCTGCCCCCGCGAGCCGGTTCTGGATAAGCGAAGGAAAATGGATGGATGAATGGACCATTGAAAGACAATAAATAATAATATTATCTTGCATTATTTTTTGTCAGACTCAGTCAAAAACATAATAAAATAATAAACCTATTCTACAAATAAAATGGTGCATATCTTGGATTTGGCAGGATTATATTTATATGATTTGCATGAAATTATAGGATGTCCCTGGTAGGCTAGTGGTTAAGGCACAGCACTCTCGCCGCGGCACCCCGGGTTCTAATCCAGGTTGAGTCAGGAAGGGCATCCGGCATAAAACGTGCCAAATGTCAACATGCGAGTCTTCAGTCTGACAATTTGCTGTGGCGACCCCTAGACGGGAACAAACTGAAAGTGACTCTCTCAGCATAAAATTATAGAATGTGGGCTTTTTCCTTTACTACCAAATCTGGGAAGTGAATCTGCCTTGATATGTGAATGATATGTCAGTTAAAATGAATTTAAATAGGTGGACACAAAAATATGAACACTTACAGTGCATTCTAGTTTAAAAAAAACCCACTAAAGTTATGTGCCATCTGTTAGAAATAACCCAATTCTTTTGTTGGCACGAGAAGTGAAGACAGGAGAGGACTGTTTAAAATCAACAGGAAGTTTACTGGAAGTCTGGGCACAGGTACAGCGCTGGGATCAGAAAGACAGAGCTCCCGCAGGAGATCCGTTCTCTGAACCATGAGTTATGTTTTCACAATACATTTACCTCCTTGGGCTAGGCCCACCCTGGACATAGGTACAACATTCAACACTTCATAATCCTGTTGGCCATTTGGTGTAAGTAGGTCAACCCCTGTCTGCGCCTGCTTGCTGAAATGTGATCGAAACCAGGTGTGAGTTAGTGTGTGTGTGCGTTTCTCAGGTGGCAACTTGATCTTGATCAATGAACACTGAACGATGGGTGTTCTGGGCTGCAGGCCCCCCTGTGTGTGTGTGATGCTAATAAGTATGCTAAACTGGCCAGGTGGTCATCTCAGGTTGTGGGCCCCCGGCCTCTGCAGGACACCCCATGACAAAGCAGAACTTGGAATATGCCAAGTGGGTCGAGGAGTGAGTGCAAAACAGGCCAACAGGTCTTTGTTAGAATGTAAACAGGCTGTCTGGTTACTTGGAGATGCAGACATCCTGTCTCTACAGAAGTTACAGCATGCAGTTCCAAAGTTTCACTCAGTACAATACAGCAGTCATCAATACAGTTTTAATATGTATAAGCAAGGAAAGTAAAGGTATGAAAAATAACTAAAAGAAAATGAAGAACTGAAAAGTAACTAAAGGAAGCTAGAGTTATGAAAAGTAACTAAAGGAAGCTAGAGTTATGAAAAGTAACTAAAGGGAACTAAAGGTATGAGAAGTAAATAAAGCTTATAAAGTAACTAGAGCCTATAAAAAAATAAAATCTTACACCTTCTAGAGCTGTTCCCCTCAGTAGCCTGTGTGAACAACCCAGGTTAAAGAGCCCATGGCATGCTCATTGTGCTCATTTGCAGCCATTTAATGTTTAATCTCGGGTACCGTTAGATTAGCTTTGCACCCCTCATAACTCCAAATAGTCTGTAATTATTTCAGAATGATAAAACCCAGAGCCTCTTCCTAAACACAAGAGGATAGTTCATGAATATGCACAACTCCTGTTGCTGTTTCCCAGACATCACCGTTTGGGATTAGCCCAAAGCAATATAATGTATATGCCTGGTGGGTTCAGGGTCTTTCATCCTTCAGCTGCCTGCGTGCATGTTGGAGGTGCAAGATACCTGAGAATGTTAATTTCATGGAATAAATCAGCACTGTTTTGTAGTTACTTGGACTGCCTCATATCTCAGAGTTAGCATGGTTAAAAGAACCGGAATACAACAAGGTGAAACGTCTTCGATCTAGAAATCCAAGTCCAAGGTTTTTTCAGTTTACTATGACCTGGATGACTGAGAATCTGCACAGACATGAACTAAAGGGATGAAAAGTAACTAAAGCTTATAAAGTAACTAGAGCCTATAAGAATCAAATCTTACACATCTTCCTCACATTGCAGCCTTTGTGCACAAAGTTTTACCTCAAGACATTTGTTCAATCAATGAATCAGTAAGAAGTGGATTTTAACCAGGATTAAGTTAACTGTTACTCAGGAAGTTTAGACAATGCCTGTGTTGTTTAACAGCCTACATACTTTCTTAGCTAATGTCAGGGCTTGAAGTATGGTGGTGTGACACGGGGCGGCTTCAAATTTCTAACGATCGCTGTTTGTTGTTGTTAAGGTGATTATTGTGCAAAAGAAAGGAAACAAAAATCACAAGAGGGGTCCAGAGGCTTAGCAGTGGACCTGGCAAATAACGTGTGTGTGTGTGTGTGTGTGTGTGAACTGCGGACACTACAACAGACTGTGGTCGGGGTGAATTTTTATTTTTACTCACGCAGGTACCTCCGAGTTTGTGACTCTCGATCACGGCAGTGATTGCACCGAGCTCCGCCGCCCTTCGAGCCCCGGCCAGACCTCCAGACCCGCCGCCGACTACCAGAAAGTCGAAGCGGGTTGTCTCTGTTGTCGGGTCTGAGGCCATTCTTCGGCGGATAACGTTAATTCCGTGTCTGCGAAAAGACAAGAAAATGAGCTTTCTAAGGATAAACCATCAGGGAACTTGCGTCCGGGTTTGCTGGATTACTATGGCCATAACCAGGAAGATCACAGACCTATGTGTGGAACAAATGGAGAATGGGAGGGTCAAGTGAAAAGCGAGTGCTGTGTCATTATGAATTGCAACAGTGGTGTGTAAATCCCAGAAACAGTTTTCACAATAGTCATTGTGATTATCACATGAGCTACAGTATGGGAATCAGAGTAACAGGTGTAAGACAGAGAATCTGCAACAGGAATTTGGTCAACGACAACGCTGAATTACGATTAAAGTACATAAAATGCAATCAATTTCTTCAAAATTTGCTGTAAACACAGTCTACTAGGCTATATAACTCACCTTGGTAATGCTAGTGACCCAGACACGGCAGGAAGTAGTTTGCATATTCTTTTGGTAAGCATGTTTTAATAGCAATAGGCTATGTTAGATCCAGTCAGTGTGCCGTTGCTAGTTGATTTCATCACAGTAAATATAAAACCTTTAAACCACTTCCTATTTCGGGATTTAACTACCGCATATCTTCCTCGACAGCAGCTACAAACGTTTCCTTATGCGATCTAAAACTGCAACGAGATGTTTAAGTTTAATACTGTTATGGTGGAAGTTGTCATATTGTTGAGGGCGTGGGTGCCCAGTTTCAACATTACGCGATTTCTGTAGCAAAATGCAGACTCTAACGTACACAAACTCAAAAATATAAAAGGTTTGCGTTGTATTTCAAGAATAGCACTTACACTGAGTCCCGTTCGCCATCTGTCAAAACAATAAAATAAAAACGTCCACTTCCGTCACAACTTTCAAAATAATATAGCACTGTCGTTGCAATATGCATCATGACAATGATTTATAACATAGGTATATCTAAATGAAACCATTGGTAGAATATAATACCATTTTAACATTACATTTGGAAAAAAAGCAATATATTCTAGTATGTTTTTAGTCACATAATCTTATTTTGAAGGCAACAGCTTCCATTTTCCGGAAATGTTGTTATTCTAGCTACAGTGCTAACGACAAGCTAATGAAAAAGGGGTTCGACTGGCAGCATTGACGAGCCTAGAGACGGAATTCTTAAAATCTAATTCACTCAAAAAATATAAAACAGGATCAAAAGCTCATAGACAACACTCCAAGCAGGTATGTGTGTGAGAATTGACTCTTGCAAACATAAACAGACGAAATATGCGGACCGTCGTGTTTTCAATCTCCCTGTTGTAATCAGATAGGGCCTTGTGTTCAGTGGAAGACAACAGTGGGAAAACATAAACAGTAATGACAGCATTAAATTAGATAGCACCTCTGTGTTTTTGGTATGTTTACAACTAGTGAACTGAAGGACATTAACGGCCCCAGGTGCAAGAAATACTGCATGAGCTGTGCGTGAGGGGGAGGGGCCTCCTGGGCCTTGTTTTAATGTCAGCACTGTAGGCTGTAAGGTTAGTTTCATTCTCTCTAATCTGCTTTCTCAGGTGGAAGACGCCTCAATAGGCAGGTCGCGCTTTTATCAGCCTTCCCTGACAACTAAACCCTGGACATCAGGTGGAAATGAGTATTTACTTCATTGTATAACTGCAGACTTTGACTCAGTGTGACCCTGCAGCCAGATGACTAGTAGACCCCATCGCTCAACATGAAGCCTGTCAGCTATCAAAGCATGCCATCATCTTTGAACAGTGGACATCCAAACTTGGCCTCGGATTGTGTGCTAAACACTTCAAATGTGATGTATTGTGAGAAAGGTGGATTTGGTTCTGCAAACACCGCAGTGTTCAACAAGTCGATGGTCGAGCACATTGGGACAAAGTTTCACTGTTTTTATTGCAGCAGTGTCTCATTCAGTGAGGCAGAGCTAAGTGCGCACCTGAAGCAACACACCGCAAAGCATCCATTCAAATGTCCTCACTGTGGACAGGGATATATGAGGAGGTTGTGCCTTATAAAGCACATCGATCGTTTACACAGTGAAAGCATCAGTCAAGGGCCTGCTAAGTCTGGCATGTCAAAAATTCCACATGTCACTGTCTCCAGTGCCTTACCTAGTGTGCCCACTTCTGATCCATCACCACTTCGACCAGCTGTTCGGGTAACGGTGCCCACCCCGAATGCGCCTGCAATCAGACTGGGTAAAGATGATCAGAGGGGGAAAACACTGGACACAAATATATCAAATGCCACAAATGGAAATGCAGAAATTAAATCCCATTTGAATGGGCTCATTCAGCACAACAGAGCTCTAACAGTCTCTCTACCGGAGGAAGTAACAATCCCTGCTGGCTGCTTGGTTGAACTTGTCGAGGTGAAAACTGTCAATGGGACAAAGGAGCTAAAGCTGAGGCTTGTCTCCCAGCAAGAAAATGAGTCTATGATAAAAGACACAAGGACCACCATGTCGCAAAATACTGCACTGGGAAAGCCTTTATCATCCACATTAAATAGTCCGAACACAGTGAAGTCTGCGAGTATGGGGATGTGCACTGTTAACAGAAAACTGTGTGAAACAAAGACAGTGAATATGGAGGGTCCCGCTGTTGTCCCCGGCACTGGTTTTAAAAATCTCCCAAATCAGGTAAACAAGGAAAAGGCTGGATTGAAAAGAACATCACAAGAAATAATCAACTTGGAATCTAACACAGTCATTCCAAACAAGATTCCCAAATGCATCCTCAACCCTGTAAGAGAAGGAAATTGTGGGATCAGAGTTGCACAGAGGGAACCTATAAAAGTTAATTTAGCTCCTCCTGCTGTCATCTCAACCAGGGTTGCCAATAGGCCGACCACCACCCTGCATCCAGGCAACATGGGAACAAGTGTTTCTCAGAGAGCAGTTGATGAGAGGAAGAATTTAATTCCAGAGCTCTCCAAGAGCATCCCACCTAGGAGGGCAAGTGACACAAAAAGCACTCCACAAGATGTGTCAGTAGCTGTGAAGCTGGAACCAAGGGAGCTCCACCTCAGGAACAGTACTGCTTCAAAAATGATCAAAGAAGCAGTGTGCTTGAACCAGCAAAGTCTGAAATCAGCTTCTCCTTCACTGAGCATTCCTTCAGCAGCAGATGCCCAAGTGAGACCTCCAGCAACTGTAGTCTGCAAGGATAATGTTGCTAATCCATCTTTCCCAATATGCAGAACACTAAGTGAGCCATCATCAGTCAAAACACCTGTGCTTTCTAATTGCACAAATTCAAAGATGACTTCTTGGACCCAGGAAGTTCAATCCAGTGAGAGAGCAGGAGAAGGAGATATGCCAGAGCCCGAGAGTTTTCCAGTCATCTCCTCTGTGTTTTCATTAAGTCAACAGCCAGAGGAGGTCCAAGGCTCCATTCAGCCACTGGTAATGGCTCTGCGTGGCATAGTGATGGATAAAAGTAACAGTTCTGGCAGTACAACTCAAGATCACACCAAGATAACAAATGGCACCGAGCAAATCAAGGAGGCAACAGCATCAAGATACTGGGCTCAGGTAACCACAAAAAGTGGATCCTTCATCCGTGACCTTTTATTGACAGAGCAGACCAGTGATGTTATAAAAGTAGAGGAGAATGATAAGGGTATCCAGCACCCTTCTGCACTGACTCGCAACCATGTCAGTGTCAAGGAGGAAAAAAAGAACACCACAACGAAAGACAATAATAAATGCAGTCACACTCCTGCTTCAAAGTATTCATCAGATGTGGAATCTGTTTCTGAAAATGTAGATGCATCTGTAACTGCAGATCCTCTCCAGCCAATGGAAAAAGATGAACATGACGTCTCCTCGAAGTTCCTCACTGTCTGTCTGAAAAGGGTACAGGTTGGTGTGTGGAAAAAAAGCAAGAAAGGAATCAAACTTAAAATATCCAAATATAAGACACAGGTACCTATGGGCAGTGTGACCGATTGTGCAGTTATTTACCCGATGCCGCTGAAGGTGGACCAGTTGGTGAAGCGACCAGGTCCGAATCAGCCTGTAGTTGTACTCAATCACCCAAAGCCCCGAGCCCCCATACAGGGAGCGAGAGCAGACAGTGTTGCTAACACAGGATCCACTGAGGTGGTTCCAAAGTGCCAGATCTTAAAAATGAGGCTGAGCAAAGTGATGGGGCAGAAATATGAGGTGATGGGCTGCACTGTTAGAGTCTTTCCTTAAATCTGTCAGACACTGTGTACATTTATGAGGACTTATCTAGTATTATGAAGGAAAGATAAAAAAACTGACACAATATTAAGGCATTTCTTTTTTTTTGGAGCATAATATTTTAAAGACATCTGAGACTATACACCTTGTTATACAGGGGGGCCACGGAAAAGTAGCCCTACCTGTACAGGGCCTTATATACCTACTATTAGATAGTATTGGAGGCGGGCTAATTTGCCATGGCCCACCCAGTTCTTTTATTGTTGATGATGACATGGGATATACACCAGTCAGCCATAACATTATGACCACCTGCCTAATACTGTTTACATAGGGGTCAATGTGGCAGTTGGTTGGTACTGGTGTCACTCTGCAGCTCACTGTGCATCTTCTGTGAATCCATTTGCTTCCACAGTTTTACTGTCAGGAAGAGCACAGATGTGTCTACAATTCAGTGAGAAACTTATATAAAAGGAATGAAAACTGGTCATGAGGACGAGTTAGAGAGAATGTTTTAGACCAATCCAACAGCCTCACCACTCCAGGTGTGATATCACCACTACAGCCCCCGACTCTTTCTCTTCATAGAGACCAATGTACAGTATTTCTCATTTTCAACCATTTTAACAAAGATTCAAATAAATCTTAAATTTTTGAAAAATACAAATGGAAGTTAAAAGTTTAATATACTGTAGGTCAACCTCATCATCACCCGGGGACGTCCATGACCCTGTCACCAGTTCACCATTTGCCCTTCCTTAGTCCACTGTTGGTCAGTACTGACCACTGCAGACCAATAACACCCAACAAGACCTGCAGTGTGGGAGATTCTCTGACCCAGTCATCTCACCATCACAGTTTGGCCCTTGTCAAAGTCACTCAGATCCTCACACTTGCCCATTTTTCCTTCTTCCAACACATCAACTTTGAGGACTGAATGTTCACTTGCTGCCTAATATACACCACACACTGACAGGTGCCAGCGTAATGATATAATCAGTATTCACTTTATTCTGTGGTCATAATGTTATGGCTGATCGGTGTAGATTATTGAAGTGCAATGTATTTTGCTCTGGGTCAATGAACACAGTCTACTGTAGTAGGTTGCAGTCAGTATACACAGATGTTAAGTGTTAGAGTTTAGGCATTCATGTATGCAGTTTATTTAAAAAGATAATTTCAGTGTTTATTTTTTCTTTGCATAAACTATATTGTCAAGGTTCATCTGGCCCCTCTAAAGCAGGCTGCGTGCCTGTTGCAGAGTGTCCTACAAATGTCACTACGCTGGCGTGCGAGCCTGGTGCATGCTGGTCACTTTTTGAAATGCTGCATGTCCTCCTTGCTAGTGATTGGCTCTCTGGTATCATGTGATCTCAGCACTCCATCTAAAACACAGGCATAATGTGTTCTGGCATGTTTAACAAATGGCTTGATTTGATGCAGTAAATCATCAAATTGATCTGCAGACAAATAATTAAAGTGCATCTCGTCATCTTTGAGGTGCATCAGTTCACAAGTTTAATGAACTCCTATGTTCTCTCCACGTCTAGTTTAGAGGACAAACAGAGCATCGTCTTGGTTCACTGGCATACAGTAAATACCACAAACACAACAACCCTTTTCCTCTTTGTTGTCCAAAATTTCATACAGTGTCAGTTTGCAGTGACCCTGCAAAGCCTCGCCCTGTAAGTTTGATTGATGGTTGCGGGCCACTCGCACATGGCTGCAGAGGTGGTAGTATGTGTAGTGACACATGTAGCATGTAGACCCATTTAGATGTAACTACACTTAACTGTACTTATCCTTGAGTGTTGTTGAGGGGGCCGGAGCCTAATTCAATCAACACTGGGCAACAGGTGGACTGCACCCAACCCTTCACTCTCAAATTTACACCTATGGGCCAACGTCTTTTGCCACGAATTACGAATTAAAACCATGCTAGGAATTTAGCTAATTTTAATGATGGAAAAAAATCACTGAGTGGCAGTAGAGTGCCACATTACACAAAACCTCAGCCAGTTTTACCTGCAGGAATGTCCTAGTATACCCGGCGGGTTGGTCAGGTGTTCTACTGGGGCATTCAGACACTTACATAATACATATTGGTAAGTATGTCAAATGGACTGGACCACTGCACGGTGTATATAATGGACGTTAGGCATAAACAGTACTGTTTTTGTTTGGCTTTAGTGTAAATCATGGGTTGTTGCAGAGAAATTGACTTTTGTGCCACAGCCTTCTACTAGTGTTTACCACTTTGCTGGCTATTGTTGGTAATAAACTTGAATGTGTTTTACTTTACCAGTTGATCAGGATGCCTGGATGCATTGTTTAGGTGTCTGTGAGGGTAGAAACTAATAAGCTGACTATCTTACTACAGGTCAAAAAGAAAGGGGAGCTTTACTGTGTTATCTTTTGTTTAAAACTTGACCAGGGCAAAAGTAAAGTTTTAAAGAATCACTTTGCATTTGTATTTAATAGTTCAGTCTCATGTTAAGATTTAAGGATTACTGTATGTTTAAAAAAAAAAATTAAACTACAGTAATTTTTATGGAGTTTCAATGTTTAACCACAGATTTTGCATTTCAATGACTTAGTCATATCAAATGTTGATTCCATAAAATCATCTCATTGTTGCATCTTGTGCCATGCGGTTTACTTTTTCCTAATGTTCCAAGTTCCATCTACAGCCCCAATTCTGAAAAAGCTGGTGATCTAAAGACTGATACAGAATAGTATAACTGAAAGTGGTGGAAAGCCAAATATGTATGTTTATTCATTTTACCGCATGTAAATAATCAATGACTGCCAATTCCTCAGCAGTTACAACCTGTTGTATATTTTTCAAAAACCACGACAAGGACATAAGCAGTCTTTTATCCTGATGCTTTACAGATCTGTTTCTCTTTTTATGACAGCATTATGACACTTGTGTGTTTATGTTCATAATGTAATCATTATATATGAAATACTAGACCTATGATTCAATTACTAGGTTTTGGTTGCCCACAGTTTTTATGGTGTAAATACTTTCTGGTCATGATCACAGATTTTATTCTGTACATAACCTTGTGAATATAAAATGTGATGACCTGTGTTCATACTCAGTAGGGAATGGTTAAACATTCCACAACCTCTTCTGCAGCAGGAGTTATGTTGTGCTTTACTTATCTTATCACTGCAGTGTCTGAAACTGCCATGCAGTTTTTTTATTTTGATGTCTTTTTTTTAATGTATTTCTTGGTATTCGTTCATTTGCGTGAGAATTGCCAATGTTTCAATTAAACCCTTTTAGTTTTACAACATTCAGTGTTTATTATCATTGTGTTACATCCTTTTATAATAAATGTGTAATTCTTATTTTCTATTAAAACAAACTAAATATCACAAATTATATGGCTTCATCCATTATGTTCAGCATGACTGCATCACAAAGTGTTCATTAAAAGACACCCTTCCTTTAGTACACTACTGTGAGGCGTGTTCGTTTTATATTGAAAAGAGAAGACTAATAAGAGGATATATATTTCACAGTGTGAAATTTATTATGCATTAACGTATCAAAATTAGCATGTATACATGGATCTTCACTGTTTAGGATAAAACAGAAAAGACTGACCTCAACTTAGTGGTATACAATATTTGTATGAAAAGGTGCTACTATCTAATTGGTCCAAAACTGTTGGGGAGAAGCCGTGGTTTAGACTTAACTCTCCCGTTATTGGTCCTTCAGTCCGTCCGTCCTCTCTGCTCCAATCATCGTGGACAGCGCCCTAGAAAGGAGGAAGAATACCTGTTCTACTTTAATTCCTACATACACACTCACTTCTTCCTTTCCAGAGGAACGATACGTAACTATGAGCTCCCTTAGCTACAGCCATAAATCTAATGAAATTCAGTAATTTAGTGGACAAGACTTATGATGTTGCATTAGTGTTTCAGTGACTCACACAGCAGATATTTGACCAGTGGTTCAGTGAACACATAGGGTGACATTCATAACTATATAAGCATAACTGTGACATATAAGTATGTAAACCTATGTGTGCTATAAAATAAAACCATTCTTTAGTGCATAAAATAAAAATCACCTTAACACTACCACTCAAAGGTTTGGACACACCTTTCCCACTCAATTCAGAGGAAAAGTAGGTTAACATGTTCCTAATACACTAGACCATCTCACACCTTACTGGTAGAACAGAAATAAGACTAATGGAGCACGTGCACACCTGGGTATAATATGCCTTTTCACTGTAGACACCTGTCCAAGTTGGACAAGCACAGGTGTCCCATATACGTATTAACAATGGGTTCATTGTGTTCAAGTGTCCCGTCCATCCAGCCATTATTTATATAGGGGGGCTGGAACCTGTCCTAGCTGGCACCAGACAAGAAGCAGGCTACACCCTGGACACCTCACCAGTCTATCACAGGGCTGATACATAGAAAAACAACCCCTCATGCTTGCATTCACTCCTAGGGGCAATTTAGAGTCACCAATCAAGGACTGTGGGAGGAAGCCGGAGTACCCAAAGAGAACCCACGCAGGCACAGGGAGAACATGCAGACTCCTCAGAGAAAGTGCTAACCATTGCACCGCTGTGCCACCACACTCAAGTGGTACAATTTCATTGTCATAAAAATTTTAAATCATTCAAAATTTTCAATATGGATTAAATTTACATTGGATTTGGTTTGTTCTCCAATTTATATATGTTAATTTAGTACTGATCTGGATTAAGAAACAAAAGGTCCTGCATATTATATCAGTACACTGGATGTGAATGAAAAGCTACACATTGTTTGGAGTTTCCTGCCGCTAATAAAATGACACATAATGGTGACACAGTCAGCCTCAAACAAAAATCTTCAGATCTTTTCACTGCTGTATATTAATGACTAAAGCACAGTAAGATCGTACCTGAGTCTCCTGCTGTCTCTGCTCTACTGCCTCTACCAACTATTTTGATAATTAGCTAATACAGTAATTTATTATTTGTCATGCAAAAAAGATATGCTCTTGTTAGGGTGATTTTATTTTTATATGAATAGAATTAGTTAAGGTTTTTTTTTATAGCACACATAAGTCTATATACTTTAATCTCACACTTATGTTTATGTAGTTACACATCACCCTATGTGTTCACTGAATCACTGGTCAGTATTTATAGTGTTAGCCAACTGGAGCACTGTTTAACATCAAAGGGACTGGTTCACTAAAACACTGAATCTCATTAGATTTACAGCTTTGGCAAAGTGACCGGGCCAATATACAGGCCTAGGCAACTCAGACCGTAGTAACTCTTAGTAGTTCCCCAAGAATAACACCCCTCCTATTTTCAGAGGTCAAATTCACGCAAACTTCCCCAGTACTGAGCTGCTACCCCCAGATAGATCTGCAAACACGGAGACGTTGGAGTTACTCACACAGATAAAACTGAGTCAAAGTATAATTTAACAATGAAAATGTTTTAAGAAGTCTAACCCCAGAAGCTCCTTTTTAGGGCGCTATCCACGACCATTGGAGCAGAAAGGACGACTGGAAATCTAAAAACTTATTACGCATCAACCAGTGGACCAATCTGCTCATAGCACACGTCACACTAAAGAACATAGCATCCACCCATAAGAATAATACAGGGTTATTCAAAAAGAATGAACCCATTTCATTAGGCAATATTTTATTAAGCAAAGTAATACAAAACTCTAGCCAAGTCACAAGTATTCTACTCACAATCAACTTTTATTTCCTATCTTACAAGTGTTCAATGTGGCCACAACAGCAGCGACCAACTCAGTGGATCGTGATAGGATGATCCAGGAGGATTGTCCAGGAGGGAGAAGATTTTATGGTGTGTGAACAGTATGTGAATGGTTTTATGTACAGGGAGGCAAGACCCTTATATTTGGTTTGTTGATTTGTGATTAATTGACTTGTGGTGTTTATTTAATGGTGCGTTTCCAACCTGTTGACTCTGACCATTTTATTCCTGTTCTGCACTGTATTTATTGAGTGGGGAGTAGCTTCTTTTCAAAGGTAGTATTTTAGCGTCTGGGGTTAGGCCTTTTTAAACATTTTCACTTTTAATTTATACATTGACTTTTCATTCTTGTGGGCAAACCCAACGTCTGTGTGTTTGCAGACTTATCTGTGTGTGGTAACCCAGTACTTGTGACGTTTGTATGAATTTGACATCTGGAAACAGGAGGGGTGATGTTCTTGGAGAGCTACTAAAACTTATTAGTGTCTGGGTTGCATAGGCCCGTATATTGGCCCGGTCACAATTTCTCTGAGACAAAAGATCGCACGTAAAATAAGTCACAGTGGCCATCTTGGCTGCTATGATGGCCAGATGGCTACGGCCATGGCTACGATGATCTGCTGGATACTGTTGCATAGCCAAACTACTCATCGCTGCGTGTTGGTCCTATGCTCGGTGATAGAGGGAAGTTTCAGTGTTTGAGTAACAAGATAGTATTAAGTGCACTCCTTGTATAGATTATGGCACATTATGCTACAGTGATAAAGCACCGCTCTGTGACACTATGCAACCATTCATATCGTTTTAATTATAGCAGAATACTTTGCTGCAATTAGTTTTCAAGATACTATAGAGAGAAATAATATTATTTCAATGAAAATGTACAATTTAAGCACTAATAATACAACTGACTTCTCACCACTGTTACTAGTACATGTATAATCAAATTGCAGACGAGTGATGGACCTATTTCTGTTTCCTTTTCTCCTAATTCCCCTAATGTTGTTACCTTCATATGTGATATTAAGGTGGAAATTACATTGCTGCTTCAGGGTGGTTATTTCTTAAGAACTTTGTAAACTAAGTTAACCCAGGAGTTTCTCTGTTCTGGCAAGTATATTTTTGTTTGTGTGTGTGTGTTGAATTCAGTTGTAACTGTTTGTGATGCATCACACTGTGTTTCTAACCCTTTTAGGAAATGATTGACGAGGCAGAGCGAGATGGCGATGGAGAGGTCAGCGAGCAGGAGTTCTTACGCATAATGAAGAAGACCAATCTTTATTGATGAGTGTTCGTTTTGTTTCTAATATTTGCTTTTGATTCTGTTAGAATAGCAACTTAGGCACATTTGTTTCATTTGTAAATAAATATTTTAACATTCTATATCTTTGCACAAAGTTTTCTACAATGCAAGACAAATAAATCTATTTCATCATAGTGGGATATGTCTGTGGTGACTTTTACATTAACCCTTGTGAGGAGAGTTCGTTTTCTTTTGGAAAGAGAAGACTAATAAAAGGATATATATTTTACAGTGTGAAATTTATTATGCATTAACACATGCACACAATAGCAATGTTTTACATTGTTACTTTATCCGGACCCTGAGTAGTCGATAAGCAGAACAAAAAATAGGCTGAGGTTTTGAAATCTTTGAAGTCAATTTCAGTATGCTGCAGTGCACCCTGCAAAGCACAACATGCCAACAATGGTCAGATGTTGGGGAGCAGACAGTAAAAGTCATATGACTAAGTCAATGTCTACAAACCAGACTTGTCTTACTGTAGACAGAAATGACAAGCGTGAACTTGAGATGAGTAACTGTAACAATCACTCTCACTCAAGTCACTGTCTAGAGAAAATGTACTACAGCACAGTCTAACCTACATGTTTTCATCATCTTATAGGAAAAGATGCTCCTGCTGATTAAGTATAATATACAGCGGAAGTGTGGCTTTGGCCAAAACACCATACCTTGTTAAAATAAACAGGATATTGTAGTGACGTGTTTTTCTGAGCCGTCAAGCTGCTGATTATTTTGGGGATGCGGCCAGGCTACTGGAAATAGCGTGGCCCAGCCGCTGTTCTGATAACCTGTTGCAGACAGCAAAGAAGCACAAGGTAGAAAATATGAAAAGTTTCATCCCATGATGGGATATCCTTTTTTTTTTTTTGCTAAATATTCCATATAGAAAATGCTTTATGGTAGAAAAAGATAAATATGAGCACATTCAATGTAGTGTGCATTTCCAAAATCACAATTTTCATGAACTAGGTCTCCAAACTGTTTATTGGACATCTGTCTCTTAAAATCAAGGACATTTGTAAGCATGCCTTCTCTTTTATTCAAGAGTTCTCTGCCCTTTGTACCAGTTACAATAAGTGTTAAAATGTGAAATTTCTATGTATTCCTTTCATATTGTTCATCTGTTGAGCTGAAACTTAAACTTGATATATGTGAGCCAAATCAAAAGGCCAGTCTTTCTGCTAATTTAAGTTGTGTTATTTTGAGCTGAGTTCTCTTCAGTTATGTGAAGTTAAGTATTTGGTTGTTTTGTGGATATTTCTTTGAGGCATGTGTATCTTATTCCCTTGAGGGGACAGACAACTGCAAATTGGCACCTTGTTGAATTATGTCCTTGTTGTCTGGAAGAAAGCTGGCACACTTCAATGTGCCAGCTCTTCAGAACAGCAGTGTTATTTTAAAGTAGAGATATTTTATACATATCAACCTCATGAACAGTTAATCCATGTTTGTATGACAGGATACAGCAATCAGCCCAATGCAATAAACTGTAAATGGAACCACTGTATATATCAATCTGAAAGCTCTTCTAACACTATATGTATCTACTCACTAACCACTTTATTAGGTACACCTGTACAATTGTATGCAATTCAAGGCAACACTTCTGCCTTAACATCCATGTTTATGTAGTCCAGTACAACACCACCTTTAACTATGACCTCAGTAATAAACATACTGTATAACTGAACTTATACATTTATGACACTGTCACCAATAACTGGAACATTTTGGATTTCATAAACAAATATTAAGGTGGAAGTGCTGCATTGAATTGCATACCATTGTACAGGTGTACCTAATAAAGTGGACGGTGTGTGTGTATAGATAGATAGATAGACAGATAGATAGATAGGGTCTCCTTTTTTTCCTATTTTATTGCATGTATTTTCCGGTTTTGAATGCACATTTTATTTTATATTTTTCATTTTCTCATTGCCTCACAAAAGACAGTGAGAGCCTCTGTACCGGAGTCAGATTCCTTGTGTGTTTAAACATACTTGGCCAATAAATCTAAATCTGATATTTTAGCTGCTGTGAAGCATGAAAACCACCACAGTTGAGATCATTCTGGTAAAACTCAAATAAGGAGATGTTGCTAAATTCACAAGTATTAAAAACTTTAAGATTTATACAAAAAGTGTTAACTCGACTCATTGGTTTGAAAGCAGTGAAAGGAGAGTATGCTTTACTTACATGGAGCAGTCATTGTGGAAGTGTAGGTGTTGTTCAAACAGTGAATGTTTGATTTTAGAAGAAAACTTTCCAATTGGAGTTTGATGTTTTTGTACAGTGGCAGTTTCATGGCCTTTAATAGCTTCACAGCCCCTCAAGATGAGTGTTATTCCCCTACTGTTGTGGTTAAACAGCATTAACATCACACAGCTTGTTCTTTACTCCCACTGCGCTGCGCTCTTTCTGTTCCCAGAAAATGATAAATTTCCAAAACAACGATGCGCTGCAGGTCTGCTTGTTGCTGGTAAAAGATGACTTTATTATTAACTGTTAAAGTTCAAGAATGTGTCACCATTATGTAGGCAACCTATATTCACTTCACAAGCCCCCTTTGACTAAGATGTTGGAGACAAACTAATAACCGTCATTGTGCCTAGAAGAAGCACAGGGTGGCTACACCAGTGGTACGTTTGCTTTTTAACTTCTGTCCTGTTTGTGGAACAGCTTTTTTGTATAATTTCTGGTTTATGAGAGATAGCTGTTTGAATGTTAGCACTGTAGCAGTGTGGTACAGTTTGGTCTTTTATAGTGTGAGGCAGCCAGTGTTTCTGATATTCCCCCTTTAAACTCAGTAGTTGTATGCTATCAGTATATACTTCAGTATAATCTAGTCACTGTCAGTCGGCTTCTGAAGATACATTTGATCCTATCTAGCATGCTTTGTTAGCATCTCTTCTCTATTCCAAAAGGTAAATTCTCATATAAACCTGTGTAACTGTTGGTATAAGAGCAACTGTTGTTATGTTTTCACTACTTAGCCAATCACCTTAAAGCATTTGGGTAGATCAGGTGTGTACAACCAGGGGTGGGGTGGGGTGTTTAATGTAAGGAACTAATGGGTTGAAGACGTAAAGAACATCCTCACAGGCTTTGGTACTTCATGTCAAATGAGATATTATATTTAAGAAAAGCAGGGAAAACACCCAAAATAAGGTTTATAGACCAAGATTTTTTTTTAAATATGGATTTTTGTGTACTGTTTCTGTCCATGTTGCCTTGTTTAACAGTATCATGAATTTACAGTAATAATATGTTTGATGTCAGAAGTAGATGGAAGACACTCAGAGCTCAGCAGTTCAGTTATATGTCAAGTTAACTCAGGAGCTTCTCCATAGCTGATGAAAAGAAGATGTCAGTAAATATGTTTTCTGGTTTAGCTTTAGTGAGATTCTTCATGTTGAACTAGCTTTCTCCCTTTGAATTCAGTTCATCTGAGCACGTGAGAATTCACACAATCCGACTCAGCCCTCTGTGCTGTACGGTGAGGTTTAACAGGATGGAAATCAGTCAGCAACTACAAGCTGTGGCTCACAATTATTTTCAGTATATGTTAATCTATACCATATGATTGGATTAAATCATTTTGTCCAGAAAATGACAAATAGCCATTAGAGTTTACTGCAGGCCAGTGTTTTACCTGGATCAACAGAGAAAACAATCATTTTAAAATTAAATGAAACAAAGACAGGAGTGCAAAATAAAAATTGTTCAGTACATTTTTCAGCACATGCTCTTTTTGATTTGCTAAATTAAAATACTGGGATCATGTGTCTCTTTTTCCACAGTGCTGCAGGTTAAAATGTCCTGACATTTATTTTTTATTTTAAATATGTAACCAGGTCTAATGACCCAAAGCAGCAACAGTAAACTTTGAACTTGTTCAGTTAAAGAAAAGAAACTGGGTGTGGTCACGCAGTCAGATGAGAAATTAAATATGGGCACAGTGGTTTTATTTGACTTTGATAAGTCACTGAACAATAACATCCATTTCTACACTTTGTGTGTGATCTGATCACAATTAACAAACTGATGTTTAATTCGGAAAAAGTCTGACATAAACAGGGACAGGAAAAAATAAAGGGAACGCGTTTTGCCCATTGACAGTCATACTTGTAGGAAATATTACCTGCCTCGCAATTTGTTAACTCCAGCCACGATGGCTAATATAGCACATTGCGCCAGACGAAGGCAACTTTCACCTGCATTCTGCTGGTGGTAAATTCCCATCCCGCAGGTTCCGGTCCCCATGGTTATTATGTTTATTCAGTTTGGGTTACAATGAATAATTTACCCATTAACAATGTGAAGTCGAGTTGTATCCTATGTCTTTATATTCAACATTATATGAAACTGGTATTTTTAATTCAATAATGATGACTGTGAAAGTGTAATCATTATGAACAAGCTGTGTCATCCCTGTTGCGGTACCGGCGATGAGGGTGCAATCCCCCACCCACACCCTCTATGTACTCTTCCTGTACACTTACGGTAATGTCATGCTCTTTCCTCATTTGCTGAAATCACTTTCATTTAGCCTTGTTTTATCTCCATGAATCTTTGTAAAACAAGAATGATTTTAATTTCATGTACTATATATTTAAGTTTTTTTTATGTAAATGCTATTCTGCAACATTCCAAGAGGTGTGTGTGTGCGGCATGCAAACTTTCAACCTTGCACCCACTCCCCCACAACACAGAAACGCAAACAATATGCTAAGGGAAGAACCGCAATGTAGGAAATCATACTACTTCAAGTGGGTGTATAGGAAGTAACCTACATAATTAAGATGGGGTAAATACTGTATATGTGCCTGATAATAAAATAGTTCTAAATACAAAAGCTGAAGATACTGATCCACATAAAGTGTCTTTTTACCCCATGTACTTAACTTTGGAGCCTTAACTGTTAGCAGAAGAAAAGAACAATGACTAGCATTTCTTTTAGTCACCCACACACGTGCCATAAGTGCACAAATGTGTCATAATTTCACAGCAACAGTGCAACTTGCTACATAAATTTTATTTTCCAAAGGTAGATAAGCAGTGAAAAGACAATGACATCATTAGAGTATGACCAAGTGACAATATCAAGTCAAAACAAAAACAAATTGTGATATTGATGAGCAACAACTGTGGCTGAGAGTGATGCACTGATGGCAGAGGCTACGTAATAGTGAAATACAGCATAGTGGAAAACCAAACATCACCAACAGTACGCTGACTACAACATTAAATTGTCCTGTTGGAGCCTTTTGTCATTTATTAAAACACTAACAGTTGATGTAACTGCATGTTATTCTTCAATTAAAGGCAGCAATTTAACCCTAAATTTGATTTTTCTTGAATATCAATCTGTAAATGTTTTTGTAAATTCAAGCTTTTTCCTGTCCTGTCAAAGTAAAAAAAAAATGTCATTATTTCATTGCAAATACATTTCTGAAGGGGAAAATGAGTAGACACCAAAACACTAGAGATGTACTTTTTGGGTTTTACTAATACTAATGCTACGTTCACATCAGAAGCTTTAATGCCCAATTCGGATCCGTTTGTCAGATCTAATCATTTTGTGTTAATGGTTCACATTCATGTTTGTAAGTCACATTTATCCGGCCCTGCTGTGAACACTCCTAAAGTGCCACACAATTTATCTGAAAAATGAGCCATGTGCGTACAACAGTAACATCATGGGAAGGTCAAATCGCACAATTTCCTTCCAAACTGCTCAGTTATGATACGGCTTGAGCAAACGCTTCTGTATGAAGGTTCAATAAATATGAAATGTTTTGGCCTCTCCACTGAGCCCCCGGCACTGTTGTTGCTCTCCTCCATGTTCATTGTTACCGGTCTGTGAGGGGTCGGCAATTAATGATGACGAATGTGCAGAGGATGTTAAAACCACCACATGAATTCTGATCTGACCGCTCTGACAGCGCTTACAGAGTCCAAGATCAGATAGGAATCGAATTCAGGACCACATATGCAAGCGGCCCAGATCAGATTTTTTTAAAAACCCGTTTTGGTTTGTTCACAGATCCGTGAAGGTGAGAGGGCAAAAAATAAACCAGATTTGAGTCACTTAAGCAGGTAATGAGAACGTAGCTAAAAGCAGCCTAGTACACAGAATAGACTGTGCTGGTAGCTCCAACACAGAGATGACATTGTTCCTCAAACACTAAAATCAAACTTAGGTGTCAAATGATTTGAGCTGCAGAAACATTTCAGATCCTATATAACTTCTTTACTTCCTTACTTTAAGTTCTTTACTTCTGGAAGACTGAAAAAAAATACAGTGCGCTCAGACTTATAAGCACAAAAGCCTCTTGATAAAAATAAACTTTATTTTTTGAAGAAGTGATTATCACTTTTCACATTTTAGAAAGCAGGCTTGTTCACATTGTCGCAAGTTTTCCTCTCTTATCTGATGACCTCCATCTGTCAGCGTTCGCTCGAATGCAGCCTGACATCACACGTTTTGCACTGCGTTTAACACTCTGGCTGACCACAAATGGCAACTCTCGCTGTGTCATACGTCTCCAACTCTGACCAAGAGCGTTAGTCACCGCCAAACCTGTGCCTCAGTACAGCAATGTTTCACTAAATTGAACGGAAAAAGCTTGAGCTCTTAATTACAAATGGGACATAGTTGATGATTATGTTTCTCCACCATGAAAAGGACTGTGATATTCAGCACAACTGGTGTTAAAATGTTCGTCATGACTGAATAAAAATAAATGGCTCCATTAAGCCAACAATTTCATAAGGTTCTGTAAGTTGTAAAATGTCTTTATTCATGTTATGCGTCACATTTTAATCATTAATAAAGACTTCTGTTATCATCCAAACTGTAAGTATAAAGAAAAAATGTGATCACAAACCACCGTGTTGCAGGATTGGAAGTGCCTGGGACTTCCCAACCAGGATGGTGGGAGCTATAAAGATGAAAGGTAAATAAATGTTTACAGCTATTAAGCCTGGCACAGCTCAACACCTTTTACTTCAATTGCACATCCTCTACTTTATCTTTCTGTGGTGAACAGAGTTGTGTTTCTCACTTTCCGTGAATTTTCATTTTGACACGCTGAGCTCATTATGACAAAGCTGCTTTAAGTCAAGACTTTTCTGCAGGCACATGTTCACCACAGGTGGGTTAGGAGGGGTTCCCTGATGGCAGCCAGCAGGAAAATTCTTCTGAATTTTTAATCTACCTGAGGACATATTTTCCCTTCTGTATGTGCATCACAGTAGGGACTCCTGATAAGACAGTAGTGTCAGGGTGATGCACCTCTCAGACCAGTTGAAGCCCCCACCCACCGTTTCCCTTACGCTGACAGAGAGAACAGACGAGAGGGGTTTTCTTTCTCAGTCTCTCTCTCTCACTTCCTCCCCTCTGGTTGCATAGACAGATGTGGAGAGAGCGTATGTGTGAAAACTAATGGGGCAGACAGACTGAGCTAGTTATGTATGTGGACACACTGACGAAAGAATGATACACCCTAAATTTCCAAAATGTCTAGGTAAAGATGAAGCATGTTGGGAATCACCATCACTGAGGACATAATTCAGTCATAGTTCCATACAAATGTCTCTGAAACCTGAAAACCCAGTGATTAAACCTCAGTTTAATAAAGCCTTTCTATGTGATACTTTTCTGAAAAGCTTGGGGTATATGTCTAAAGACCACGTATGTCTCAATGAAAATAGTCACTGGACACACAGACTTTCAAAGCTCATTTCTTGTTAATTTTCAATGCGTCTCCTACTTTAGAATGGTCATTTACACTGAAGTTTGCAGTTTGCAGTCTGCAGCTGGAAACCACTGCCAGCCATAGTTGGTTCAAACCATCAGTGGCTGCAGGGTGAGCTACGGCTAATTCAACACAGCACCAAAGAAAAAGATACAGCACATCAAAATGGCAAAGCTGAGCACTAAGCAAACATTTTTAAAATTTGGTTCTGTCAAACATTCAGTACAGTCAGGCAGAGTGGAAGGCACAATGTGGCAACTAACAAAGTCAACAAATGTGATTGTTGTTCTGCGTAACAACTGGGCCCAGTAAAACACGTCTTATGTATTTTTACAACAGGATGATTAAGAAGTGCCTGCCAAAAAGTACAAAGCATAAGGTGGTGCATTACAAATAATGGTGCTGTTCTCTCTCGCTGTGGTGGACTAATGAACAACATATTTGGGATGCAAATATTGCTTTGATTTGACTGAAGCTGGGAAATAAAACAGTGCCGGATCCTGACACACTGACATGAAGTGTGCTGCTGGAGTGTGGACCTAATGGACAAAAACGGAAGGTGTTTTTTCCAGCATACTGGTGTGTTGCTCTTAATGTTCGAGTCTCAAAGTACAGTGACATTACCACATGTTCTATTCCACTGTGCACAGATGTGTGGCAGTGAAAGCACCACAAGTGGTGATTTAATCATTTCGATGGATATGTACGTCTTGCTCTGTCTTCATTATATAACAAAGAGTTTGAGTTTTTGCAATCACTTTTTGGAGCCGTGTCATTTTAAATGTGGTATCAATAAAGTGACATCTACAACATGTGTGTCAGTTCTTATTTGAGGACCTTGATAGATGTGTAATTATTTATGGTAGAGAAGCAGTAATTGACTTAAATGTAATAAAAGATTGATTTTGTTACTATAACTGTGACAGTAAAATACAAAAGGTAATTGTTTTCTATTTATGACAACTTTTTTAAATTTGTGCAAAACGTAAAAGCACAGTTTATCTCAGAGATTAACGCATTAACATTTATTTAGAAGCACAAATCACCACATTATATAGCATTGCTGATTGATTTATAAAGGATTTCTCAGTTTTACTGAATGTATCCGTTTGTCTGGTCATTCTGTTGCCGAATTTAAAAGGATTAAAGGGCTTCAACAACTTTTATAATGATTTTACTGAGAAATTTGTGTGGATCCGTGACAAAACTGTTCTCATGTATAATCACGTTTCAGACCTTTTACATTGTCTATTTGTTCTTATTTTTATTTCACGAACAGTATTTTATCTCATTTCAAGTGTTATCATTCTCTTGTAACTAATTTTATTCTTTTAATGCTTATTGTTTTTAACACTGCTATTGTTTTCTTTGCCTCTGTAAAGCTCTTTGAACCGCCTCTGTGTATGAAATGTGCTACACAAATAAACCCACCTTGCTGTGCCATCCTGACCCACATGTGACCACTGTTCAAGGCATTTTGCCGAAGTCTTGCATAAGATGAGACACACTTTTTATGTCCACTCTGAAGGACAAGGATGAGAGAAATAGTGAGATGAAAAGAGGGACGCGGCACTGGTCAATATTCACACAGTACATACACATAACCAGACTGTCGCTGAGTGATGGACTTCCTCCTACGCCAAGAAAACATACCATCTCCTTACATCTCTGTTCGGCCCAACACCAAGACTTAAAACGGGCTTCCTGTTGTTGCAACTGCCTCTTTGTGTAGGTTGCCATGATGCGGTGAATACATTCAGGTTGTCAGTACCACACCTACAAGACTACCTATGACACGGTATAGCTGCGGCTCCACTGATTCAAAGTGAAAATGGGAAGTGTAGTTTCCTGTCGGGTGCACTCAACCAAGTTTACGTTCACACATTCACATCTATAGGCCCCACGCACGCGCAGCTTGACGCCACTCTCGGATCACGCAGTGACTGCCAATGGAAAAGAAAATTTCATTACTCACACACCAGTTTCTGCAGCTTTCCAGCTCTCTACAAGTGGTTTTCCTGTGTCCTCAGGGATAAGTATAAAAAGGTAAGCCACACAACCGTCTGCATTTCCAGCAAACTTTTAGAAACGCAACTTTTGGTGATCTAGTGCCTGCGACACCGAGAATATGAAGCTCTTTGTTCTTTGCCTTTTTGCAGTCAGCTGCTATACTCTGATCAATGCAAAGACGACTGACAGACAGAACCAGAAGAAAAAATTAAAAGAAGTTCTGTTTCAGCTGGATGAAGTGAAAAGAAGCCTGCAGGTAGGTTTATCTGCATTTTCGTTTTCACAATTTTGTTCATGTGTGAGCTGCAGTTAGTGTCACTAAATACAACGCTCTTGGTTTGTGTCATGCAGAACCCTGAGAAGATGGTGAATACTCCACCACAGAATATTGAGGTAAGCAAAACTAGCTTGCATTCAAAATCCAGTTGACAGTATGGTCACTAGCACACTTAATATTTGTGGCTGCTTAGTCACTGTTGTTGTTGTTCTCCCACTTACTGAACAGTAGCTACTAATCATCATGTGCCGGCTACTGTAGGAGGACATCAGATGATGTGTGAAGTCATAAAGTGTGCTGGATAATAGGCACCCAAAGTTAAACCTTACAGGCTTACAGATATTGTTCAAATTATTTCACATTTTCTGCTAATTTCAACAAAGTGCATGTTAAAATGAAATTGATTCCACACTGTGCTACGGTTGTATGTATACTGTACAGTGGAGACAACAGTTTGACCTTCGTAAGCAGAACAAAGCTAAACTAGAAAAACACGGACAGTTTACAGAGTAAATCAAAAAGTGAACATATACTGTACATATTTAAAATGAAGTTTTATTGATGCATATATTTGATACAGCAAACATAAGATCTGCTAAAAATAAGTATGGGAATTTATTAAATAACAGCATAAATGTTTCTCATGTTTCATAATGAAAATATTCTAGTTAAACAGTGTCAACTAAATTTTAAAACTTTGACAAACCTGCCAACGTGCATTATTTGTAAAAGACTTGCTGTTAATAGGAGTGTTAGAATTGAACTCTAGAAAAACCTGTAGTCCAACAGAAAAACCTGAAAACTGATCAGTTCTTTTCAAAGCACAGTGATAACTAGCTTGAGTGTGTGACAGGACATAAAACCTTACAGAAAGCAGCTCTGTATTTTGCTATGTTATGCAGTGGTCTTGTGCTGTAATTGGCCAAACAATCCGACAGTGTAACCGTCTGCACTGACTTTAAATGAAAGCCCATTAAGATTAACTGTATTACTTGTAAATTCAGATCAGTCTTCTTTCCTGTCAGGTTTATGGTGCTGAGTGAGTCAACCCCAGAGTTTACTTAGTGTTTATTCTCACAGCTTCCGTTGCAATCTCAAGCGAAATGTGATGAGTAATCAAGCTGAGAGCAGACAAAACCCAAAACCATGACACTTCCTCACACTACCTCACAAGTGTGAAATGTTCTCTAGCATGCCAGAAAGCATCTGACTGAATTTGTTTGTTTAAAAACTGGAAAATTATAATTTCATTTAAATTGCAAGCAATTAAGCATAATAAGTGGGAGTACAGTCACTATTTTGTAAACCAAAGCTTAATATTCAGAATGAAAATCATGACACTGCAGAGCAATAAATGCTCCAGAATTTGCAACTGTCAAATGGAAACACACCATCAAAGGCCGAGTAAATTACATTTACTTTATTTTCATTTTCTGCTACTTCACAATTCTACTTGACAACATTTTAAAGACAAATATTGTACTTTTTACTGCATTACATGTATTTGATAACTTTAGAATCAGACGATTAAAAGTAGATACAGTAATCCCAAGACTTTGCTGATCCCTGGCGGGAAATTCACGAGCTGCCCAGCAGTATGTAGAGTACTTCAACTAGTGAGTATATAAGGTAGTTAACAGTAGCTTCACCTTTACCAGCTGCAACATTAAAGTGACAAACACAATAATGCATTAAAAATTATAATCCAATAATATGATACACATTAATGTGAAATTTGCCATTCTGCATAATGACCATTTTTACTCGTGGTATTTTAAGTATACTTTTATGCTAATACTTTTGTACTTTTACTTAAGTTACATTTTGAATGCAGGACTTTTACTTGTAAAAGTATTTTACACTGTGGCTATTTTTACATAAATAAACAATACTCCAACTACTTCCACCACTCATCACTAGAAAATTCAAAATCAGTCAAAATAATAATAATAATAATAATTCAGATTTGACCCAACTCTAACCTACTAAAATTAAAAGTGTGATTACAGTCTGGCTAGCATCACCCACAGCAGCACGAGGAGAAACAAACGGTTTGACTTGGAAAAACCGTGTTGTGTCATCAACAGTTGTATTAAGATTTTTGGAAGGAAACAATTCACACAAAAACATCCAACACCACATTTGGGAACAGAAACTTATGTTTAAAATAGTGGAAACTTTGGTTAAGTTTCAGTTTAGGTAACTGTGTTATGCATGTCAGTGATTGGAAAGTCAACTGCAGCGATGAAGTCATGACATGAAAGCACCAGCTTTCTTGGAAATGTTTTGATGGCACTGATGGAAGGTTGTTTTTTTATTGACTGGTATGCAGAGTTGTATAATGGAAAAAAAAATCACCTTCTAAAAACTAACGCATGTTACAGATTGTTAGATAACTAGCTCTGACAAAATACAACTTTTCACTGATTGAGCCTCTTTTATGCTTAATGCTTTAATGGGTCCTGTGGCATTTTCCAGTTTTATACACTCACTGGCCACTTTATTAGGTACACCTGTACAATTGTAATCAATTCATAGTAATAGTGGTGTCTATATTTTGCTACATACACAAGAGGGTCAGAATATTAGGAACTATATTAGGATATTAGGAATTATAATTATACTCTAGTCCAGTACAATACCACCTTTAACTACAACCTCAAAAGTAAACATATAATTGGATTTAAACATTCATGACAATTTCACTAAAAACTAACATTTTGAGCTTCATAAACAGATATTAAGGCAGACGTGTTTGCATTGAATTGCATACAATTCTACAGGTGTACCTAATAAAGTGACTGGAAAGTGTATAAAATAACTAAGTGAAATAAAAGATGTTTCCCATGTTGTGGAGAAACAGTTTGTGGTATTACCGATTATATTTAATGTTTAAAACAGCAAAAACACCCCAAACGGCATAAAGAACACCGATGTGTTGGTGTAGTATTGATATTTTAATCCTAAACATTTTTCTTTCTCTGTTTCATAACAGGACTGTTGCTGTCTGTCAGCCTTGCAGTGCTTTCGGGCCAACCTGCAGGTGCATTTCAACGTTACAGATAAAAAGCAAGGCAAACTTTACAAGAGCCTGAAGCATCCCTTCACTGTAAGTTACTTGGTGGGGACGGGATGGGTTCTTAGCTAATATATCTAAGAAAAGTATCTCAATGTCAAGTTTAAAGTTCAGCTCAGTTTCTAAAAAGCTTCTTTAATCCATTACAGGAGAACGGTCTAAGGTTCTGTAACTCTGGAAATGATGAGGTAAGAGGGAACGTTAACATTTTTCCCAATTTGTCACTACTACTATTTCATATAAACACGTATGGCACGTGCTGCGCCCATAGTAATGGCCATTGTTTCCCTTTAGCCCACCTGCCAAGACTGTGTGTCACACCCTAAAGTAAATGCCAGGGAATTTTTCAACAGACTGGAGTCTCTTATTCAAAGGGTAAGTTTTTCAATTTAAATTTGACAAATTTCACAAAATGTATATCATTAGAAGATGTTTTTTTTTATTGTAGCACTCACAAAAGCTGGCTGTACTGTTAACATGTCATTAATGTGAGCATATCCAACAATAACTGATTAAATATCAATGTTTCCCTCTTCAGGCCATTGTCAGACTGTCAGACTGAGCATACAGTGAGCTGTGACCAAGAGCGTAGAGAAGACACTACACTGAAAAGATGCTAAACATGGCAAAGTCTGCATGTTTAAGCCCTCTAAATATTTAACTTATTTAATATTTATTTAGACAGTAGTTTTGAACCTACTCAAGCTATGAAGAATGTATTTTCAGAAAGCTGCTTTGCTGCCACCCAGTGGACTTGGTAGTTTTGTTCTGTCTGTTTCACTGAAAGTGAAAGTTAACTTACATATTGCTGTTCTCAAAGAATATGAAGTATATAATAACATTTATACTATGTATGACATGCCTTTGTACAGGAATTCTTCCATGACAATAATTGTACTATTTGAATATATTAGATTACAACACAGAGGTTTTGTGTTTAGCTTTACTAGTAGGACAACATTTCTAAAAGCTTTCAGCAGATATACCATGAGTTAAAATTCTTCTCAACTGCACAAGTTGATTAAACTCTGAAAGGCAGTGGTTCATCATAAAATGTACAATTTGATGATCACAACCATATTTTGTGATCTATAGGATGTATACTGTGCCTCCGGAACCACTGCTGTCTTACAACAACTTTTTATTTTAGCATTGACTTGAAATGTTTGTCACTGAGAATAAACTGACAGGTTGGGTTCAGTATGTTACTGCTTCAATTTTATACATTTTATTTTTTATTTGTGATATTGAACATTTGGCCACAGTCCAAAGTGTATGACAGTGTTTATTCATACTGTAGTAAAGCAGAAGATGCACTGTTCTCCATTTTTAACATTAGGTGGCAATATGAAACCTTTAAGCTGATACTGAACATGTCATGAGGGCTAATTTGTATTCATGTTTTATTTATTTATGCTGTATTCATTCTAGATTGTTGTATTTTTCATTTACATTTAAAACCATTTGTGAGTTTTGCCTCCAACATATGTGCTGGACTGAAACAAACCATTTTTTATTCTGTAATGTGTTGTCATAATAATAACTTGGGAAAAATCAACTATCATGATGAAATCAAGATGAATGGAAATTGTAGTCATTTTGCCCAAATCATGCAAGGATGATGAAAACCTAACCAAACTACAATAAACCAAACTGTCACTTCTTAACTAGCCTTGTACATGGATCTAAAGAATCTAGTCCAGGAGCCTCAGAGTGAAATCTGAACTCTTACAAAATGCTACAAGTGATCAAAGCTTCACAGCACAGGATGCCAGGTTCAAATATGAACCATTTCACATTCAGTACCTATACTGATTTACAAGACTGACAAAAACATGTGCAATACTATTTTAACACGTGACGCGTTTCTTTGAAGGCTTTGAAGGCTAAAGGCTCGTTAAATAAGGTATAGCAGGGTCTGAGTTTACAGACAGAATGAAAAAACACCAAATTCATTGTTGGTTTAGTCTCTGATGATTGGAAAATGATAATAGAAAATCAGTCCTGTCCTTTAGCATATAATATTCAGTCTTTTGTCTATGACAAATTTTGTTCCAAATTTCACAGTTCCCAAATATATATCACTTTTTACATATTTTTACTTAAAAGATCATCCCACATTTCTACAAAATGAAAGCATCGACTCATCAGTAAGAGCAGGACAACAAATTTGAGTTGATTCTGATTCATTTATGAGGCTGTAAGAGAGAAAAAGTCTTTCTGAAACACAGTGGCGGGCCGTCAGGGCCAGCAAGGCCTTCTCTGCTGGCCTAAACACTATTAGAAGCACTGACCTACATTTACAACCGAAATTCTAATGTTTGTTGTCAGCATTATTCCGTCCTCTGATTGGTTGGTCAGAGCAAAACTAGAAAAGGGCTTACGAATGCAGAGATCACAGTTGCAGTTGTAGTGTAGAGGTTTTGGAGTTGTCTTAACTGGGTTTCTTGCTTTAGTAAAAACGGTATTTACCCTCAGTACGCGAAATACCTCTCTCTCTGTAATGCCACACTTTATTATATTGCGTTTTTGTATAGCATTGATGGTTTCTATAACTGCGACGTACAGTGGTGGTATTAAGAGGTGAATTAAGTCGGGTAAGTCTCCACTGAAGGCCCAGGTACCAAATGCATGGCCCGCCACTGCTGAAACATATCCAGGCATGTACTGGCATATGTTTCACAAACAACATCGATTACCCACCAGCAGAGGGCACTGTGCTGTAAGCAGGTCTCAGGCAATACTTATCGTGAACATGTTTGGAACTGGATGAAATGTGCCATTTAAGCTCTTGCTGTTCAGACTCATTTAAAATGTGTTCTGTGTTGTGTTCATATCCTTATGCTATGCACTATATTCTCATAGTATCTCCTTGTTTGTTTAATATATTAGACAATGACGGGGCAACTGTGGTTGGCGCTGCAAATGGCTGCCAAGGTTCTGAACTGGAAACAAATTCCTTGTGTGTAACATACTTGGCCAAAGAAAGGTGATTATCCTTATTAACATGAAATCGGGCTTATGTCACCAGAGGGTAAGGAACTGGATCTGGCCGCCCGGACAATCAAACTGAATGTAATATCAAAAAATACAACCATAATTCAAAAAATTTGGGATGATGTGTAAACTGTAAATAAAAACCTAATGAAATGTTTTGAAAACCCATTTTGCCTCATACCCATTTAGTAACAGTACAAAGATATAACAGTACAATGTTCAAATATATATTTTGGTGTAAATAAAGAAAAAAAATCACACAACTACTTCAGTTGATTTGCTGCACTATCACGATTGGGTATAAAAAGAGCATCCCAGAGGGGCAGAGTCTTTTAGGAGTACGGCTGGGGTGTGAGGTTCACCCCCCAGTATGGCAGATAGTTAAACAATTTAAGAATAATGTTTCTCAGGGTAAAATTCCAAAGATTTGGGGCTTTTCATCATTTATGATACATAAACATCATTAAAAGATTCAGAAAATCAGGAGAAATCTCTAAGCAAGGGACAAGGTCGAAAATGAATACTGAATGGCCATGGTCCTCTGGCCCTCGTGCACACTGCATTAAAAACAGACAATGCGATAGTGGAACTTACTGCATGGGCTCAGGAACACCACTGAAAACCACTGTCAGTCAACATGATTTGTCACTGCATCCACAAATTCAAGTTATTACTCTACCATGCAAAGACAAAAAACATGTATACACCAGATGCAGACATGCTGCCAACTTCTCTGGGCTCAAGCTCATTTAAGATGGATTGAAAACTGTCCTGTGGTCTGACAAGCTAAAATTTGAAATTCTTTTTGGAAATCATGGATGCTGCACCCTCCAGGCTAAAGAGGAGAGGGACCATGAGGGTGCATTAGTGCACACAGCAGGTGTAACTTGCACATCTGTGAAGGCACCATTAATGTTGTAAAATATTTTTCACTTTCAAAACTAAAACAACCTACAGTGTGGTTAAAAGAAGAATCGATGTAGTACAGCGCTAAACATGTTCCTGTTCAAGCCTTTTTGAAACGTGTTGCTGGCATCAAATTTAAAAAACAATGTCTCTATTTCAACATTTGATATTGTATTTTTCAATTAAATTTGGGTTTTAAGTCAGAAGTCCACCTCCACCTGAATGACAAAGGACATTCTTTTGAGGACAGTGAAGTCCAGATCCTCTCCAGAGAACATGTCTGTGCAGATTCTCAGTTATCCAGGTCATAGTAAACTGAAAAAACTTTGAAAAAATCAACTGGACTAGATTCCTAGGTCGAAGACGTTTCACCTCTCATCCAAGAGGCTTCATTAGTTCTGTCCAACTGGCGTTGAGCAGGAGATATTTATCCCCATCGTTGGTGTGTCAGTCCTTTGAAGGCCAACAATGTCCCCTAATGACTGAGTTGTTGTAGCCCAGTTTTAACTTTAAACCAGGAAACACCCTGTGGCAGAGACTGGTCCACCTGAAGGACAAAACACCCAGACATAAACAGAGTGATGTGGTGTATGCCATTAAGTGTAGTCAGGAGTGTAACGACTTGTACATTGGTGAAACTAAGCAGCTGCTTCACAAACACATGGCCCAACACAGGAGGGCCAACTCCAGTGGACCAGAGTCAGCAGTCCACCTCCACCTGAAGGACAAAGGACATTCTTTTGAGGACAGTGAAGTTCAGATCCTCTCCAGAGAACATCACTGGTTTGAGAGAGGAGTCAAGGAAGCTATTTTTGTAAAAATAGAACACCCCTCACTAAATAGGGGTGGTGGACTAAGACACAACTTGTCTTCCATTTTGTTAACTTTTAATTTACAATTTATTTACAATTCCTACTTTTTTGAATTGGGGTTGTAAAATAACCTTTTCCTTCCCTATTCATTCCACCGTGGTCTTTAATCATTGAAACCAGATGAATTTGCACTGTGGTGAAAAAAATACCACAAACAAGCTTACATCAGCAAAACGAACCAAATACCACAAACAACTCTCACAATGACAGGTGCAAGTATGTTTTAGGGCAGGTGTCCTCATGACAGACATCACTTGTGCGGACTTCCCAGATGAAGGGGATTTCAGCACACAAACAAAGTCCGACTTCAACCAGATGCATTTCACAGCTGTGAACAAAGACTCTTGCATCACTTGCATACGTGATGCTTTAATGCACTCGAAAAACCTTGGTGTACTTTTATGTGAGCAAAAGAATCACTGTCAAACACTGTGCCACCGCAAAAGAGGAAAATGCAGAATGTCAAGGACTGTCAACTGAATGTCAATGATTCTAATTTGTCCTTTTTCAAAAAGTAGATACTCTCCAATACATTTGTAACCTATGTGCCTTATGCTACACAGAGAAGGTGTTTAGGAGAAGCGATGATAAACTGTGTGCATTTCAGTGTAAGAATTCAACAGTTAGCATTTCAGTTGGGCAGAGGAGCACTGTTTGACTTTTTTTTTTAATAGTCTGAAGTGATATAATTGAAAACGGTCCACATTTGAGGAACTCCAGCTTTTACCAGCTGCACAACTACAAAACACAACAAATGAGTGACAAAGCATGCCAAGAAGAAATCTGTTTTTAAGGCGCTGTTTAATTTTGCTCTTCACTGTATCTGGCTGGGACCTTCCTCTAAACCAGGGGTGTCAAACTCAAACCTTTGACTTGAAATTAGGGTTGTATACATCAACAGACGCTTGATTGATCAGACGTAATTGACACGTGAATGATCACAGGTAGCCTATCGTTCACTAAGACAACTGTTCCGCTGCATTATGGGATTTGTAGTTTGTGTTATTGGCGCTTCATATTGCCGGGCCATTAAGAAAAGATATATATAAAATGATCTCACAGGCCGGATGTGGCCCGCGGGCCTTGAGATTGACACATGTGCTCTACATGATATCATAGTTGAATCCCAATTCTCTTATTATATTGTTCCTCGGTCCACCATGATGAAGGATGTCCCAGAGCTCCTTTTTCTGCTCTAAAGAGCAAGGAGACTGCCTGAAGGAGCTATAACAAGTGTCAATCCCTGACAAACATGTCAGGGATTGTCTTCCTGGTGTGTCACAACCCCAAAGCTTTCTTTAAAGCATGCTGATAATGCTTTCTTGAAAGGACTTCTAAACTTTGAAGTTTAATCTGATACAGAGTGCACTCTGTATTAACATGAATGACAAATCAAAGGAAAAAGCTATTAAATGTGTATATAAGGTGTTTTAGCCACCCCAAGACACCAGAACAGCTTCGGTGCTCCTCAGGAGGGACAACTGGAGTGAAGACCTTTCTTTTATTCCCTTTTGTTGTTCTGAAAATGCTGGTGCACTGTCAAAACATATTCCTCCTAAATGTCCCATTGGTGGGTAACTGGACTGAGATCTGGTGAATGTAAAGGTCATAGCATACATTTTCATACTTCAACCTACTGAACATCTATCTACACTGATTCTGGTTGTCCAATCTTTTATCTGTATTTCCCTTTAATTTTCAACTGTCTAAGCATCTGTACACTTATCAGGTGGCCATAGAAATTACTTTGTTAATTTGCATTTTAAACAGATAGTCTAATCACCATTTGCCACCACATCACTGTCCCTGGCAGGCTAGTGGTTAAGGCACAGCGCTCTCGCCGCTGCGGCCCGGGTTCAAGTCAGGGTTGTGTCAGAAAGGGCATCTGGCTTAAAAGACGTGCCAAATGTCAACATGTTAACTGGTAGACCATAAGATTCTTTGTGAATCCCTCTTGTTGTGTGTGTGGTAAAGTACCGTTGGTCTATGAGGTGGCTACAAAATGTGTAATATGTCTGACTAGAATTTAAGGACCACGGGTCTGCAAATGCAACTTGGTCTATCACTTTGTCACTTTTAGTCTTTGGCAGCCTAGTTTCCATTTAACATTACATGCTGCAAAGATGACTGGTCAGTTGGCTACTAAATGTTCATAGGACAACTGTATTGGTACAACACACAGGACATAACACAGCCTCAGAGGGTTGCTGTAAAGAACAATGTGGTGCTGTTAGTGCAAGGACTAAAGAAATGACCATGCAAGGGTAGAGGTCCAATACTGAGGTTTGGAAAAAAGATCAAAACCGGTTCATTTGCCAAAATCAACTAGGTATGTTACAAAAAAAAGCACTACAGAAATCAAACTGGCTGCATGAGAAGCACGAGTCTGGTGGATGAGCGGAAAATTATCTGCATGGTGAAAAAAAGAAAAACCCTTTATGACTGCACAGAAAGTCAAGAAAGCTCTCCAGGGTGTAGGTGTACACATTTCCTCATCAACAACAAGAGAAAACTTCCTGACCAGAACCTCAGAGGAGACTCTACAAAATGCAAATCTCTAGTATGCCTTAAAAACAGAAAGGCCAGAACGTTTACAAAAACCAGTAGAGTTGTGGAACAAAGTTCTATGAACTGATGAAACAAAAATCAATCTCTATAAAAATGAGTGAAAGAGTTAAAGTGCAAAAAAAGAAAAGAAAAGAAAAAAACAAACAGTTCATGATCTGAAGCATGCCACCTCATGTGACAAACATGGTGGTGGTTCATGTATGGCTGCCAGTGGAACTGGTGAAGTGGTGTTTGTTGATGAGCTCACTGCTGACAGAGGCTACAGGTGAATGCAGAGGAATACAGGAGCATCCCAAATAAGCATTTGCACCTAACTGCCTTAGCTGTATTGGTACGATGCACCAGTTTAACCTCTCCAACTCAAATTGTGATAGTTCTGTCTGTCCACAAAAAGCATCCTGTACTTTAATGAAGCTTGGGGGTATCATGCAATAAACATTAAAAATTGAACAGACTAGAATTCGTGATAATTGCTGTAGCTGACTCAAATGCAACACGGTAACTCAGCAAAGCCACTACTTAGTGTGATATTATGCTGTGGTGGCCTGTGATAACCAAATCACCGTCTCCAGTACTATCATGAAAAACAAAGATTTTATTTTGCTTTTCATTCCTAGTGGTGAAATATGGTCAGAGCTGTGACCCTTAGATTTTGGGACTGAAGTATTTTCTGGTCAATGTGTAATTTAAATGACACCAACTCCACACAAAGCATCACAAGAAAGTCAAACACTTGTGCAAAGGCAACAAAATGACTTCACTTTTATGGAGCACAGATTTGAGCCAGTGCACTGCTGTGCAGACAGAAAACCTTAAACAACCACAAATACTACACAACAGATGAAATGAACAGTTTTTTTTTTTGGCAGTCAGCCAGAAACACTGGGTGCAAAGCTGGCACCAACTGCTAAAAAGTTTTCTTTTGAAGGTACTGCCCAAGGCTTGGATTATCTGACTCAAGACCAAGCCAATAATAATACTCTAAGGAAAAAAATCAACTTTGTTGCTCCTCAACCACCAAAGAAGAAAGGCCTCAAATGTCACTCACACTTTTGTTTTTCCTAAAATATAAAAACCTTAAAAATTACACGGTTAGCGATCAAATATAAGAATTTTAATGCTTGTTATTCAATTAGTCAGAGAATGAATCTCCAACAGTTTTGATAACCAATTCATTTGTCAAGCAAAACTGCCAAAACTTAACTTGTTCTACAAGTTTACAGTGAAGTGTCTTTGGGCTTTGAACAGTTAGAAAATACAATAAACTGAGATCTCTGCCTTGCCTGAAATGAATTATTAATTAGAGCAGCAGCTCAAAGTTTGGCAGATTTCTCACATGAAGTTAGAAGTGAAATCAATTTAACATATCAGCAAAACTGTTACTTATACCAATAATATATGGCTAAATATATGCAACAAAAAATAGAGGTTGAAAGTCGTCCATGTGCAGCTTTCATGTAGATACAGAAATGCATCACAATTAATGGAAAAATGCTGGAGGGAGTTCCCAAACATGGACAGCATGAGCTGCATGCCCTGTTGTAGGTGTCGGCGTGGCAAAAATGACTCAAGGATTTTTACAGCCTTTGAGATTGTAAAGCCAAAACAAAAAACCCCACTGTGCCGGTCAAATGATTTGTGTTTTAGTTTGGCCCTTATCTTAGCTGTACCACAATAACAAAGTCTACCTTATATATGCACTAAAATCATGTGGGGGACACCAGTTGTTAGTATGTTACAAAGGTTTCTTCAGCAATCTGTGGGATGTTGCAAATATGACCAATTGAAAAGTTTTTAAATGCCCTGTAATATCAAAAACAGAAATAAAAAGCACAAAATAAAGCCAACAAGGGTAATAAAATTAAAATACTGCATATAGTTAATGAGTTTAAGTAGCATAAGTAATGGTGTTTCATTTTGTGGGAGAAAATAAGCTGCAACCTCAATGTTTAAACTTTAAACAAACCTGCAATACAATCTTACTGAACATGCAGGCACAAAAACAGGAAGTGTGCACAGGGTCAAATTTGGGTTGAATTCAAGATTTAAAATACCGTATCCGCAGGAAAGTCTAATGAGTGAACTTGGGTTTGGTTTATGATAGCGAAATCTTGGTTTACCAAAAAATATAAAATGTGCAAAAAGTTAAGAAAGTCAAGGTAAAACTTTAGTGTGGGCAAGGACTTCGTAGTAAGACATGGAAACAGCAGCGATACCCCCACATAGTGGCAAATTCCATGGATAGAAATTTCCCCACTCTTTTCAGTCACGTCAAAATCCTGTCACATTCATTATTTTCAGTGACTCCTGAAGAAACCCCCCCAAACTGAAACCTAACCAGTGAACCGCTATAGGCTGAGCAATAAAAGATAACTGATGACACAACCAAGGTGATCTGGTGCAATGAGCAGATGTTAGCACCACTACCTCTAGGATTCTTGTGGGGAATCCCCGTGAGTGTAGGAGTATAGGTGTAAGAGAAAGCCTTCATTCATTTCTGGTGTGTGTGTGACATACCACAATCAACGTACACTCACCAACCACTTTATTTGTTACACCTGTACAATTGTATGCAAATCAATGCAACGCATCTGTCTTCAATTCTGTGTTTATGAAGTTTTCATAAATGTGTAAATTCAATTATATGTTTATTATTGAGGTCATAATTAAAAGTGGTGTTGTACTGGGCTACATTATATTCATAAGTGTTCCTAATAGTCTGACCCTCTCATTTATACATAGAGATGCATAGTCCAACACACCACCACCACCTTTAACTATGACATCAATAATAATATAATTAAATTTATACACACCTGTCATTAAAAGCATAGTTGAATTAACTGCAGTTTTTATGCCCCTGCCAGAGTCATTTTGTAACACAAACTTTGTTGTTGTCAAACATTTTTTTTTACAGATGGGTTTGTGGTCTTGCAAGCTGCTGCTCTTCATGCTGAATTAAAAGAAATGTCAACAACTTTCTCTAAAGAGAGGAAACCAAACACTTGTTGGCTACTACTCATTATTTTCACTTTCAGACCAGCAATATCATTTACACAAATGGGATGAAATATACATGTGAGCAAAAAATAGCTTCTGTTCAAATGTAGACAGTCACTGTTTTTCAGTCATCGCCACCAGAAAGGCCACTCTGTGCCCACCTGCTTTTCTTAAACTCTGGGTTTTCACCATGAAGTTGATAAGGGAAAATGCTACATGATTAATAGGAAAAAAGCATGTGTTCCTATGAGAACACAAATCAGCCCACTCTTTTTTTTTTCTGATACACCCTATAAATTACTGGTCTTCACAAGAGGGCATCACAAGCCACTGATTAAAACAACCATCACATCTTCACAGTAAACTTTCAAGCTTTCAAGTTTAAAATGGAGCAGAATTGCAGAATTGTTCTCTGGATGCTTCTTCTCATAGGGATTCTTCAAGCAAACCCCATCGGCATCAGAAAGACTCCCGACTTTCAAATACAAGACCTGGGCTTCGACCATCTTCAAGAAGACGTGTCATGTGTAAGTGATTTCATGATGAAGAAAATGTAGTCTGACTGGCATGTTAGCCCATTACAAGGCTCACATGCTTATTTTAGACACAGATTTGGATAAGTGAATAGGGTCAAGTGTTTCATCTTAAAAGTAAATAGTATAACTGTCTTTTTCTCTTCTCTTATAGGGGCACAATGCGACTTTCACTACTCCAACAAACATACAGGTAACAAATCACTGCAGATCAGGTTTAAGCTGTCACTCACAATGCTGATGCTGCTTTGCTGATGGCAGCAACCAAACCTGTTCTACAGGCTTTCAGCAGATCTCCAACCCGCAAATGCGGGTGCCAACCACTAGGGGTTGTAGCTTTCTAAGAGCTACAACTCCTAGTGGTTGGCTCTTTCAAATTGTAGCTCTTAGAAAGAGCTACAATTTTTCTAAATCATGTTTTTCAAATGTTAATGTGTAATAAAAATAAACTTAATTCATCTCTGCCTACTTCAGCTAGTGCTGATTGGTGACAAAAGGCTGCTCATCTATCCAGCAGTAAATCTAATCAACACCAACATCTTCAATCAACTTTAATTATTAGTGAGAACATCAGTTGTCTGATTCTGCATTTCACTAAGTGTGACTGTAAGGACTGCTGTGTGCTTGTCAGGTACAATGCTATTCTGCAGCTCTGAAGTGCTTCAAGGAAGAACTGAAAAGAGCCTTGAAGAACTGTACAGATGAAACGGATCGAATTAATGAAACTCTGACAGAATTGGAGCGCTTACAGACTGTGAGTATTAACAGTGTTGTATTGCCATATACATTATTTAAAAATAAGTTCTTCACCTAAAATGCATGATCCTATAATAAACCATCCTCCTCTTCTCAGGAGGAGACAAACGCTTCTGACTGCAAATGGGAGAGCAAGGGATCCCAAAAGAAGTTCACAGACTTCGTGAAGAGCCTCGAACATTTCATCGAACAGCTAAATAATCACTGGAAAATACAATGAAAGATGAATCCACTCTACTTTATTATATACTGCACTAAAATGTGAAGTTGTCTCTGAGTAACAGCTCAAAAACACTGTAACAAGTTCTCAAGTTATTTATATATTTATTTTGCAAGTGATGTTACACTTCTATTTAAATTATTGGTGAAATTTTGCAAATAAATCAAATTATTACTACCCTGATTCATAATGTTGTCTTTAAGTATTAATACATTTACTGCTCATGTAACAATGATAAATCCTCTCTATAAAAAAAGGTATCTTCATAACATCAGAACAGGGAAAAAGCCATTTCTCTCACAAGGTAGATGCTGTTTCTGAGAAAAAAAGGTTCCCTTTCATGTGGATTAACCATATAACAACAGAATTGAACAAAACTTCACCAGGGTTAAGATCAAAGTAAGGGTGGAACTCTAATGTGTGACTGCTGTTAAAATGAAAAGAACTTTCTTACTTTAAAAAGTATACAAGCCTCTGGGAAGGGAGGAAGTCTGGGCATCTTTGCTTAGACTGCTGCACCCGCGACCCGGTTCCGGATAAGCAGAGGAAAATGGATGGATGGATGGACAAGCCTCTAGTCTTTATCAGATAAGGAGTGACAAGTGCATTGAGCAGTCAAACTTTGTTCTTACATGGCAGTGTAAAACACTGAAGGGAGAGGGGTGGGGTGTTTGACATCCACATTGGAGACTAGTTTCTTTTCCACCATGTTCCTCTCATCCTAACCAAGGACGTAGCTAACACTACTAAACCAAAGCTCGAGGGGGGAAGTGGATTAGAAAAGTGTCATTTGAAATGACTCTACCATTTAAAATGAGGACTTGTTGGGATAGGAATTATCTTATGTTGGAGCACTCACAACTTCAGTGGATTTGTTGTGCATCTACCACACAAATGTGATAACAGTATATGCAAGTATCAGACATCTTAAATGATACAGATCTGTACAGATGCTACTAAATTCATATAAAACAAGCTGCACAATAATAATAAGCAACAACAAATATAAATAGCTACTGTGTACTCAAGAACAACAACACAGTGTCCTTCTACACTTTATATCAATTAGTGCACGAGTCATTGCAGTAAAGTTGATGAGCCTTTTAACTTGGGATGGTGAGAAATTTTATAGATTAGACAAAAAAAAAAAGATGTACAACTCTAATAATCTCTAGATATTAAACAAGAAGCCAAAAATGTTAACTAACCTCTGAAGGATAAATAATTCTCCCACTATTTCTGAATTGTACTGATTTCCGCAGAGCACAAGAACTTGGTTCATCTTTTCAATGACAAGATGATTTGGAATGCCTGCTCAACGTCATAGTAGAGGCGGTGGATGCAACAGGAATACACCAACACAAGGCTGAGGTGTGGAAAGGCCAAATGGAAAGATAATTCACAGCAATAGCTGATGACTGCATGAGGAAACTAATAAACCAATAAACTAACCACTCACAGCCTCTATCATTTGAATATGTACTTTGACTCTCACTACACATCATCAAAGATGTGCCTAAAAACCACACATTTACCTCAGCCACTCAACAAAAACTATTAACACTAGCCTTTCTGTACGCCAATAACCAATTCACTAGCTTATGCATTTGTCTTTTTACATTGTTTCTTCAATGACCTCTGCCTTTTTTAATTATGACTCACTGAGAGAAAATATGGAGGCCATTAAAAATATATTTTAATATGTACAAAGTATAAAGTGTCATTATGACCAACATTTGCCCAACAGTTTACAAAGCCAAGAGAAGGCAAGAAAAACTCTACACCGCAAACAAGCAACCTAGTTTCACAAGAGCTTGAAGTTGAATGCTGTGCTACAATAGGCCACTTGAGGGATTTTACCATGTTGTAGTAGCATCATAAAAAAAAAATTCCAAGAGTCATCTAAAGGAAAAACAATGCTGTATGCATTAGGTGATATATTTCAGCCCACCCTTTCCATCCCACAGCCCTATAAATTCAATAACACACCTCCACTACACAACTTGCTGATCACACTGAGCTTTCAAGCTGAAGATGGAGAACTTTATTAAGATTGCCTTTTGGATTGCTTTTGTCTCTGGTTGTCTTCAAGCAAAACCCTTTATGCGAAACTCAGACATCCCAAATTTAAAAACTGATGTCAAATGTGTAAGTCATTACAGGACAAATATTTTTTTTCCCTGATCAGTTTCTGCCAGTTGCTAGCAGTCTCATGTTTTCTTCTTTCCATACAGCCATCAAATTCAACATTTTATGCGCCAACAAATGTGAAGGTAAGAATCTATTTTGTTATAAATTTTTACATTTAAAATTCTTTAAACTACTAGACTGCATCCCAATGAACTTTAGTAAGTCATAATATGAAACATGGTGTATATACATACACATGTACTGTACTAAATGTGATAACTACAATTAATTCATTTAATATTGTCAGAACAAAAAGCCCATATTGGGTACTCCCCAGAATAAAAAAAGAAAAGCCTCAGTGTGTAGTTGAGCTTTTATAAACCACATGTAAAGGTTCTCTAGTACAGGAAATGAGCCAGGTGTTGCTATTCACACAGCTGTGACAGCTTCGATTTGCTGACTTCTCCATGTGCAGCCACAGTCTGCCTCAGTCAGAGCAGTAAACGGGAGCTGAAACATCTCTCTCACACACAGGAGGAATGCATTGCTACAGCACTGGACTGCGTTGTAAGAGAACTTAAAGGAACAGTCAAACTGGAATGCGAGGACCCTAAAGATTACATAGATAGCGAAGTCGACCACTGGAATTACATCTTAGACGAGTTAAAAAGAAACCCTGTGAGTATTTCTCCACTCTGTGTTGCCAAGTCAAGTGCCAATGATAAAATGTGACTACAACATTAAATATACTCAGAATGACTACAGTGACTGTTTTCTCCCTAGGCACCGAGAGCCTCCTCTGAATGTGCCTGTGAAAAATGGCCTGAAACTCCTTTCAATGAATTTCTGGAAAAAATGGAATCTCTTCTTCAGCTTGTAGCCTCGACGTACAGATAAGATTGAGACAACCTTTGTGCCACAGCAGAAACACCGCAGAACATCTAAACCAACTATCACGTATTGAAAAGAACGAACTAATCATCTACTATGAGATGACACAACGAACTACTTGTGCTGAAGCAGACGGATGTTCCAAGAATGTTTCCAGGTGTTTTAAGGATTTCATGTAATCAAAAAACATCTACACGTGTCAAAGGATCTCAGGTCTGTTTGTTTTCACTGATGCTATGTATCTGAACACTGCTCTAAAATATTTGCATTTATAACCATATCATATGTATTATGCAGATAACTATTCATATTGAATGCTTTTGTATTTACTACATAATTTGTATTCTATTTAACTACATATTAATTTTATTTCTAAACACATTTCCACTGTGAAATGTATTTAAAAGTTCTCAATTGCCAATAATGAGAATGTTTTATATGTAAGCTCTTGTAAAAATCCAATTTCTATTTATTTATTGTCTATTTAATATGATATATGCTGGTGCCCTAAATCTTGAAGATATAACTTAATAAATGTTATCTTAAAGAGTGTGTAAAGTGTATTGCCATTAAGAACAGCTACAAAACTGGAGAAGAAGCAGACAGTGGGACATTTTAAAATTACAAACTTTGTGCTGTTTAGTAAAGACTTCGAATCAGACTGCACATCTGGATCTGGCTTTAGATTACTCTACCTCTAAGGTCCTATCTGAGAGCCAGAGTTTCCTCTCGGTTTGCACAGTAATGCAATTAATGCGGGGGAGGGAGTGTGTGGGTTCTGTGGGAGGCTAAACTTCCTCAACGTTAATGGCAAATAAGTTAATGGAGCTGTCCACAAGTTTCAGTATGGAAAATCAAGTCATAGTGAAGTCACTGTCAAATCATTTAAGGAAAAAGTCCCACAGTACTTAGCTCTTTGTCCCAAACAGTTCCACTCTACTATTTTGACTACAATATGTTACAGTTTACAGATTAACTGTGTTTTGGTGTCATAGCAGCCAAGATATTTGGCTTTAAAGCTCATTTTAAGGATTATCACCTTTATTGGCCAAGTATGTTACACACACTGAATTTGTTTCCGGTACACAACCAAGGCAGCCATCTGCAGCACCAACTCAACCAATGGCTCTAACTATCGGGGGCAACGGGGGGGGGGGGTCGGACTGCAGGCACTGAGATTTGAACCTTCAACCTTCCGGTTGGGAGACAACTGCTCTACCCACCGCACTGTTGCCCCCCCCTTTTACCATTATTTTTTTTACCTGTACCCTTTCTCATTAACCTCACTGTGTAGTGTGTATTTGTTCTATCCTGTGGCTATGGATTTGTTCCAACTACATGACAGATATGGACTCATTATTCAAGGGATCGGCAGTTTGCCGTCCGGACAATGGCCTGTGCCGTTGAGGGTCCCTACACATCACAGGAGGGGAGGGGGCCCTACCCAGAGCCAAACTGATAGAGCATGATTTCTCTGGATCCAGGCAGAAATAATAAAAAGGTGGTGACAATAACAAACATTTAACATTATTAAATTATCTAGGAAAGTCTTCTAGTTCCATCTTAATATTGAAAATCATTAGGATTTTAAAAAAATCATTTTTTTCAAAAGGTTGCATAGTACTACGGTTTATATCAAATATGCCAGTACTGGGTGGCACTGATGTATGGGCAGTTGCTACTTTTTATGTGAAATGGTAACTTTCCATATTTTAACATTAGCTCCATATAATAGAAGAAGCTACAGATGAGTGACAAACAAAGGAAAAACCTGAACAAATAAGTGGAGAAACATAAATGCAGATACTAGCATGGTTTACGTTCATGTGTGGGGTTTTTCCTATTACAGAAACCTAGTGAAACATGTTGAGCCATTATACGCTCCTCATGGGTTCTGAGTTTGTTTCCACTGCCCTTTGGAGGAGTGTTCCAGGAGCTACATTTCGGCACCCCTACTAAACTATAGTTCCAGGAACACAAGGTGGGTGTGCACAGAGCTGTTGCCCATGACTGGTGAAATGTCAGCATCGTCACATCTCAACTATTAGTATTACAAGCACAGTGTGCAAAAGCACGCACTGGTTTACAGGTAAAACAAACAAGAGGAAAAATGGGGACTTCAGTGAGTGGACCGCAGGCAAAGTGGTGAAAACGTCACATTTCTGAACGTTTGTCTTCTGCTTGTTCCACAGCTGTTTGATAAATTGCTCATACAGTCTGCATTACTGGCTGATTTTTGCACTATGAAATGATTCTTCACATGCTTTGCTCTCCCTGTGCTCAGCTATGTGTGAGAGGAGCAAACCCCCTCCCTCCTCTAAACAGAGACTGATACAAAGAAAAATAGCAGAAAAGCAAAGCAGGACGGCCTGCGCCAACCCGTGAGGTTATGCTGGGTGACGGTTCTGGGAAGTATAAGGTGTACTGCTCGTTAGGTTCCCACAGTGGAAACATGGCTTCCCCTTAGAGGAAAGGGTCACTGCAAATCAATACAACGTTGTTCTGGGTTGTTTATGCTATGATAGAACATTTCTCTCGTAATGGAAGTTGTCTCCTCCAAGATTTCTGTGCCCCCAACCATAGGGCACAAGGGGTCACTGACTGGTTTGATGTGTATGAAAATGATTTGAATGATATGCCTTTGCAGTAAAACCAGATCTCAACCCAGCTGAACAGCTATGGGAGATTTTAGACTGACGTTTTAGACAGCGCTCTCTACCACCACCACCAAAACACTGCATGAGAGAATATATACTGTTTTTTTTTCCTCTTTCGTTGTCTTTTGAGCATAAAATAGCACTATATAAATAAAATATTGCTAGCAGTCCATATTGCTTGCACCATTTTATCACTTTCTCATAAAAATGGGTACAATGTTAATTTATTTTTTCCACAAATAAAACAGCAGAAATAGTCATCTAAGGGCCCAGTGAGGAGTTAATCCAGCCATGAGAAAGCAACACTTACAAACTCTCCTGCACAGCACCTCAGCATAGGTGCTACAGCATCTAAGAGCTAAGGACTCAAATGTTTTCACGGTGTAACCACATCAAAAGAGTTGCACATCCTGTTTATCTCTAAACCTACTAGTATCACCTCAGTGCCAAAAAAAAGTATGAATTTACTTCTGTTTGGAAAAACTGAGTAAGTAAATTAAAAACTTAAATATTTTACAGTCCTATTCTAGATTTTATAGATGACAAAGTAAAACCTACTACTCTATCAAAACTAAATAATATAAATACCAATAATGTCTACATGGTCACACATTTAACACCACATTTAGATTCCAATGCAACAAGAATGGTGAGTACAGAGTAAAGAAAATACAAAGGCAGTATTTAATTTCACATGGACATTAGCCAGATTACAACAAAGTATGAGAATTGGTTTCATTTTACAGAAACATCAAGTTTAAGTTGGCTGCCTCATGTTAGATGTACACACAACATAGCATGAATGAAGTCTTTGCTTCCAATAATCGGTTTGAGTATTTTTGGAGGCTTCCCTCATCTGATTTACAGGGTAGACATCAATTACTTGTCTTAATTATCACTAACACTGCACGATATTTACAAAAATGTCCTGGTGACAGCAGGAGGAAGGACAATTAACATTCTTTACACAGTATGGCCTTTTAGTATGGGACAAATTAAACAAACACTACCTTGTTCATGTTCATATTAAACATTTTCCGTTGCATCGTCATTTTAAGCGAGCTGGGAGATTAGTGTGACCATCTCCTCAACAGAATCCAAAAACAAATATTTACAGCATGTAACTGGTCAAACAAAACTAATCTGCATTTAACAATAGTAATACACTATCATACTGACCGTGTAAAGGTTTATGGTGCTATCAGCATTTAGTTCACTGGACAATACGCTGCACTGCATAGGTTTTAGAAAGCAAGAACATATAAAAGTAAGATAAGTGTGAAACCTGGTGCTGTACATACAACTGAAAGCTTGATCCTTGGAAGCAAGTTCCCTGAATGCACTGGAAATTCGTTCTGCTAGGCAAACCAGTAGGAAGTAAACAGGCCACTCCATTCAGAAGACCGCTCAACACTTAAGATTAAATGATCTGCTGCACTGCATACACAGGAAACCAAAGCATTTCCTGTATGCATATGTGTATTAAGAGAGTGAGGCAAATCAACAGTTTGTATCAGCATGGGAGGTCAGTATGTCTGAATGTGATCACAAGCTGCAGGCTGTCAAATACTGCTTTTATACAGTGGGTACGGAAAGTATTCAGACCCCCTTACATTTTTCACTCTTTGTTATATTGCAGCCATATGCTAAAATCATTTAAGTTCATTTTTTCCTCATTAATGTACACACAGCACCCCATATTGACAGAAAAACAAAATTTTTGACATTTTTGCAGATTTATTAAAAAAGAAAAACTGAAATATCACATGGTCATAAGTATTCAGACCCTTTGCTCAGTATTTAGTAGAAGCAGCCTTTTGAGCTAATACAGCCATGAGTCTTTTTGGGAATGATGCAACAAGTTTTTCACACCTGCATTTGGGGATCCTCTGCCATTCCTCCTTGCAGATCCTCTCCAGTTCTGTCAGGTTGGATGGTAAACGTTGGTGGACAGCCATTTTCAGGTCTCTCCAGAGATGCTCAATGGGGTTTAAGTCAGGGCTCTGGCTGGGCCATTCAAGAACAGTCACAGAGTTGTTGTAAAGCCACTCCTTCGTTATTTTAGCTGTGTGCTTAGGGTCATTGTCTTGTTGGAAGGTGAACCTTCGGCCCAATCTGAGGTCCTGAGCACTCTGGAGAAGGTTTTCGTCCAGGATATCCCTGTACTTGGCCGCATTCATCCTTCCCTCGATTGCATTAATGAATTGATTGAATTAAGGCCAAAAAGTTCTATCTTGGTCTCATCAGACCAGAGAATCTTATTTCTCACCATCTTGGAGTCCTTCAGGTGTTTTTT
>NW_018128124.1:217072-220080 GCF_001952655.1 Monopterus albus
AAGATTCTCTGGTCTGATGAGACCAAGATAGAACTTTTTGGCCTTAATTCAATCAATTCATTAATGCAATCGAGGGAAGGATGAATGCGGCCAAGTACAGGGATATCCTGGACGAAAACCTTCTCCAGAGTGCTCAGGACCTCAGACTGGGCTGAAGGTTCACCTTCCAACAAGACAATGACCCTAAGCACACAGCTAAAATAACGAAGGAGTGGCTTCACAACAACTCCGTGACTGTTCTTGAATGGCCCAGCCAGAGCCCTGGCTTAAACCCAATTTAGCATCTCTGGAGAGACCTGAAAATGTCAACCAATGTTTACCATCCAACCTGACAGAACTGGAGAGGATCTGCAAGGAGGAATGGCAGAGTATCCCCAAATGCAGGTGTGAAAAACTTGTTGCATCATTCCCAAAAAGACTCATGGCTGTATTAGCTCCAAAGGGTGCTTCTACTAAATACTGAGCAAAGGGTCTGAATACTTATGACCATGTGATATTTCAGTTTTTCTTTTTTAATAAATCTGCAAAAATGTCAAAAATTCTGTTTTTCTGTCAATATGGGGTGCTGTGTGTACATTAATGAGGAAAAAAATGAACTTAAATGATTTTAGCATATGGCTGCAATATAACAAAGAGTGAAAAATTTAAGGGGGTCTGAATACTTTCCGTACCCACTGTACCGATAATCTGGATTGGCAAGAATCACTGCATATGACAATTCGCCCAGAAAAGAAACGTGTGTGATTTTGTATTCATGCCATGTCTTTCTGACATCACAGCTTCTAGGAGCTTCTTCATAATTTTCATTTCTGTGGATGCTGTAATGTAACAGGTGTGGTCAGCTCTGACCTTTAGAAATTTAGTAATTTTGGTTTAATAAACACATTCTGTACTCCACCATTTTGAGTTTGCATTATGTTATCTATATATCCTTGTGTTAGCCATTGCGTATTTCTGCTCTAACAACGTTCATCATCACGTCAAACCACTGAATATGGATGAAAAACTCAGCATTTTCACAAAAGACCAAATCAAAAACTGACACCAAACTCAGGTCTTTTTTGTACCCGACGTAACATGTCCTGAGCCCGCAGCACCAAAAAAAAAGCAAGATAAAGTACCAAAGTTAGACATACTATACATTGTATATGTTGATTTTTTTTTAATCACACAATGGCAAAGACAAGTTCAACAATAAAACAACAAATGGTGTAATGTTAAAACATATGTTCTGATCACTATACACGTCTATCAACAAACAAAAACTATTGCCAATATCACAATTCACTGTGTGCTGCAACCCTGACTGTTGGCTTCAAAAATGGGTGTTTTATACAGGTGTGTAATATTTGCATTCTTGATACAAAACTGCTCTTACAACATGAACAGTGAGGGATTTGAATCATCTGAGAAACCACAACATAGAAACATTTAAATCCCAGCATAGTGACTTCCCATAGAATAACTGGTTCTTGCGAAATAAACTTAGTTGTATTAATCTGGACATAACTTCTTCCAGAATGCAGCCTTTTCCTAGTGGTTGTGTGTTTTTATTTACATGGAAAAGTCATCACAAACCAAAGGTTTGACCAACCAGGTACCAAATCCCTGCTGCAACAGGTACAGCCTCAGCACCTTCTTGGCCTCCTGGTACGGCTTCGCCATTCTCTTCAGTGACAAAATAACATGTAATACAATTAGCAACAGTCCTTCCAGAGTACTTTCAAAAATCAAATATATAATAGTATTCACAAAACTCAAGTTTTTAAACTGTGAAAATGTAGCGAAGGTAGAGGGGGAAAAAGGGGCACTGCAAAAATGTACTGCAGCTAATTTTAGACAATTGCACAGAGATTACTTGTAAATAAATCAGACCACCCAATAAGTAGGATTTGCTACAATCATCTCTGAGGACTGATGGGAACCAAAAAAAAACTCAGATGAACTGTATGACTGGAACAGACACACCGAGTGCAAGCTGAAAATTGGGGAAATACACAATACCACATGCAAGTGTACTGATTAATTTCAATGTGCAAGGTTTGGTCTTGAGGAAAAAATAAAACCAGTGTCAGCAGATCAGTGTTGCTACCTATGTTAATACTGTAATCCCAGTGTTAACTTTTGAAAAATACACAAATGTGTGTGCAGTGTTTGCCATACACTGATTCATCACAGGCCACCAGAGTATCAACACTGATCACCACGTTAATTTAAAATAGGCTGAATCTTACTTCAGTGTAGTGCCATGTACAGGGCATTTGCTCAATCCCTCCATTTCTCTCCCTCTCTCTCATGCACACAAACACATGAAAGTGGACCGTCTGTGAACAGCTCTCCTTTATGCTTTTTTCTTTTTTTTTTTTATTAAACTGTCAATCGCAGAGATCCAACTCTTCTAATATGTTACTATCAAGCTAGTTAGGCTAACTAAGCTAACGCTAGAATACAGCTGCTGTCGAGGTCTGAACGCTGTATACAGACTGCTCTGCAAGTGGATAAATGTAATGCTAGTTCATAAACTCCGATGCTGAATGTTTGCCCCGTCAGCCCCGGGGAACATTGAGAAAAAGAAGGAAAAAAACCCCCCCACACACATGAGAAAGTTTATCAGTCCGATCAGTGTGATTAGTGAATCAACTGATTCATTTTGAATATTTACTGGCTTCAACCAACAAGAGCAGGTTAGGAAGAGATAGCTGATGAGTGAGGTGTAGGAGAGGAGGGGGGCAGTGGCTAACATGCTGCTACTGTGGAAGCACTAGTGAAGAAGGGACAGGTCAGATGAACAGCACAGAGGTGCTATAGTATTATTATAATTAATTAAAAAAAAAACATTATGAAAGTGTGCTCTGTGTGTGTGTGCTGGGATTACCTTGGCTTTGCTATAGGAACTTACACCTAGCAGGTCCTGCCTCTGGGCCTCTTTGGCCACCAACCTGAAGCGGTGCAGCATTGCTGCCTTGCACAGACGGCTTGCCAGAGCAGGGCCGCTTTTAAAGGGGGAT
>NW_018128124.1:220168-228483 GCF_001952655.1 Monopterus albus
CTAAAGCACACTGGTTGTTGTTGTTTATGGCTGATACCCTGCCAGTTAAATTTCCAGGTTGCCCTTGTTTTTAACGTTGAAATGAATCATCTATTTATCATTCCTTTCACATTAATCAAGCTGTGAATGACAATAATCTCTGAAATGTTACTTATTTTAAATAAATGCCACCCAATTACCATCTAGCAATGTCTTAGTCTGAGAATGGAAAAGCCTGATGAAACAAACTACTTGACAGCAAATGTGACTGTCAGAATAGTTTGATCCCAAATTTGGCTGTTACATACGACACCCTATTGCCAACTTCCTATACAGTCATCCTTACTCTTCTGTGGTCTTGCCCTCCAGACCATCCACAACCTCTAGGGAGGTGTCTCCTTCACTCCAGTTGATACCATAGGTCAACTGGCCACTGGTGGTGCTGTTAATAGCCACTGAAGTCACCAGGTTAATGCGGGGCCTCATCAAGCAGTAGAACATGGGCAGCTGAGAAGTGATGCCCTCCACACGCTGGCTCACACAGATCTCCATGCCATGGATATCACTGCAGCCAGAATCACCTGTAAGATTTAATTAAAAGTTAATATCTTTCATACAAAGATACACATACGCTCAACTGCTTGATTTTTTTTTTCCAACAACCTGGGGACTGTGAAAAACTGTCTCTACATATTAGCATTTCATCTGATCCATCTAGTTTTTCTTGCCAAAAAATAGAAGGGTATAGAGCACCACAGACTTTTGTGCTTGCACCTGAAATCATATGGAAATAGAAAATGGTCCTCTGTAAGAGAGACAATGAGCAGTTTGTCAGAAAATAAGCCTGTTAAGCACTTAAACTGTTCAAATAAAGGCAGGTACACTACAGCTGTTAGTTTAGACATCATAACTAACAATTTGATATCCTTGAAGGCTTTTGGTGTGTTTGATTCACAATAGACCCTTTTTCACATTTTTCAATCAAAAGTAGCCAAGGGTGGGCCAGGAAACTTCAGGGCCAAGCGTGAGACAAAAGTACAAAGGCAGAATCTAAAAGCTGGAGCTTTTGTAGTGTACCCGAGTGCTTGTGTTCCAAACAAAAACAGCCATATTTGTCCATTCACTCGCTCCCAAAGGACCCACAACTTAAAGGAAAATGGCTGCAAGCAATTAGGGGCAACAGAGGACCAAATTTTAAGATATAAAGAGGCAGCATCTATGTGTGTAGTCGGCACTGCTCTCCAAAGGACTACATTGAAGCAGGCAGCGCTCATCTCAAAAACAGCGTTGTCCTAAGCCGGTTTTCATGGAACAACTTGACCAACTTGTAGCAGCTAGCCCCGACTACAACATTTGATACTTTAAACATTTCAACACAAGACAGAAAAACATTAGCAGATGCATCAGCTGAGCCAACACTAAAGCACTGTATATTTTATTTATCTTTGTAATAGTACACAAACTCCTTGCACAAGAATGTGAAAAAAGGTCTATTCACTTAAGAATCTGATACAGTGTCACACTAAGAATTTCTGCTCTGCTGCATTTTCAAACATCCAATTTGACTAGTTTTTGGAGTTCCCCTCTCTCAGATTGGACCAATATGGGTCAAACAGTGATGAATATAAAAAGAGGACAGGACAGAATCAGATGGAAAATAAATTCAACTCTACAGTCTCCTGTAAAACCTAACTTGGAAACTTGAGTGGGATATTTTCCACACCTCTTCTAATGATCTTTTGTCTGAAGCATTTCATGTTGACGAATTTGTCTGCTAGTTGTGTTAAAAACTAATGGCTGAAACCACTGGCCATGTGTATATACAGACATGATGCAGTATTACCTATGGGTCTATTTTCATTCTCACTGCAGTTTAGGTGTAACAGACAAGCGGGGTAAAGTAATGCTCAAACAAATTTTGCACCATTTCTGATTTGCAGTCCGTTTCCTCGCTGCACAATGAATATATTCCTTTAAGACAATGCAGTCTGGTCAGAGAGCATTTATTCATCATTTAAAACGACTGTGCTTTTGAGAAAATGCAGGACTGTCTGTTAGGTTGTCTTGGTGGCAGCTACTTTCAAGTGCACAGAAGAAAAACCATGATGATCCTAGTCCTAGAATGTTTCGACTTGCTCACTTACCTATGAGGATGCTTTCGACATAAATGGGCTCGATGAAGTGGCTGAGCAAGGCTCCCTGATATCCCAGCACCTGCCACTGAGTGACCTTGTCAGTGGTAGACATGCTGACAACCTTGGAGGCACTGTGATCAAAGGCTGTCGAGAAAACTGAGAAGACCTTTAAAAGAAACAAATCAATGTGTAGTTATGCAGTGACAGTACAGCTAACAGCTACTCTTATTGCTTATTCTATTATTATTCTACTCAAGCAGATAAAAAACCCAGATAAGAGAAAGTAAGAGTACAACACCTTGCCCTCCACTGAAAGGTGTAAGCTGATCTCATTGTTGACTTGCCATGCCGAAATCGAGAGTGGGTTCAGGCGCCTGAGAATAAAGCACTGAGCTATGGAAGAGCATTTAAAATTGTTGCATTTGTAGAAACATTATTCATGCTGCTTAACCCAGAATGTCTGTAGCCATTATAAAAACCCAGAAGCCACATAAATTGAGTGCAAACAACAACAGAGGACGCTTAAGAGGAATTTTATGCCAAAGCCTATGAGACTAGTTCTATGAGGTTCAACTTGTGCATTTCACTCAGTGCTCCTTGTATTGCAAAATAGGGTAAAATTATCCCAGTGTTGCCTCCAAACTGTGACTTTTTCCTTACTCAAGACCTAGAAACCATCACATCACATGGCACTTATTTCAATGCCACACAAAAAAATAGAACCTCAAGCTGATAATCAAACACTCACAGCTTGGAAGGGACCTGTGCAGCACCCTTGGGGAGTTGGTTCACATAAAGATGGAAGGTGATGCCGCTCTTCAGGCTGAGAAGAGCGCTGCTGCTGTTCTGCTGGAAAACGGACTTCTCCATCAAATCAGCCGTCTTGCTGAAGAACATCAGCAGATGCCGGTACAGGAACCTAAAACAAAAGATCAAATTTAAACTAGTATTTCCATATATAAAACCAGTTAACACCAGTGATTAAAAAACGCTCAATTTTAGTAGGATCTGTAAAATTGTTGCAGTTTTATTTGTGGTTTTCTTAAAATTGTTTATACAGAACAAAACTGTAACAAGTTTGTATTAAAATACTTTTCATTACCACCTCCTGTTTCAGACAAGGCTACATGAAATAAACACTTCCAGTTGAAACTTCTATCGCCAGGTGTTAAAACTGCTGTTTACTCTTAATGTTTGGGGCTGTTCAGGAATTCAAGAATTACAGTATTTACTGTTACTTGCAAAATGGTTTATAAAAAGCTTCAAGAATATGTACAGGAAGATTATGTGGATATATATTTAAGCAATATCTCGAAACATCTGCCAGGAAGTTAAAGCTTGGTCGCAAATGAGTTTTCCAAAGAGACAAGCAGATTTCCAAAGTTGTGGGAGGAAGGAGGCCTAGAAACCTGACCCAGTTCCACCAGTTCTGTCAGAAGCAATGGGCTGAAACTCCAGCAACTTATCGGAACAAGCTTGCGCAAGGCATCCCTAAACGTTTGACCCAAGTTAAAACAATTTAAAGGCAATGCTACCAGATACTAATGGACTGTATGTAAACTTCCACTGGGAGTGAGATGAAAGAAATAAAAACTGACAAATCTTTTTCTCCACTATTATTCTGACATTTAAAATTCATAAAATAAAGCAGAGATCCTAACTGACATAAGACAGGGAATGTTTACTGGATTAGATGTCAGGAGCTGTGAAAAAGTTTAAATATATTTGGCTAAGGTCCATGGAAGCATCTGACTTCAACTGTATTTACTGTCATACTGTTGATCTTGATTTCAGAAACTGATTTTGCAACCTCTGTGCTTCAAATAATTAAGTACCATCACCTTACTTTTCACTGTTCAGTGCCTTAACGCTTGCAGAGGTTACTGAAGGAAACCATGACACAAAAATCAAATGTACACACAAGGTCGTGTTAGCAGCTAACCTCATGAAAGACCTCCTTGCAGTTACAACTGCATGTGAATCATGCACAATCCGTCCACTTGATGAGGCACTCTCCTTGGTATTGAAGTTCCCAGTGCCAAAGGCAACCACTTCACAGCCTCTGGCTAGAAGGAGAAGGGACTAAGGTCAGAAGTAAATACAGCATACTCAGCCAGCAGCCGTGCAACTTTTTACAGATCGTACTATACGTCATCTGTGTAGTTTCATTCTTGTATACTGTTAAGCAGAGGAATGACATTTCTTTTCTGAACAGACCTTTTGCAGCTAGACATACAGCATTATGAATAGTGCACATAATGCAACTGATAAAGCTCCATGTACAAATTCAGCAATAAATTACACTGGCAGCCACAAGTCTGGACACACATTCCCAATAAATTCAATATATAAAACTGCAAGGACAGAAACATGTCAACACCAGTACAATGTTTGAGGTTACATAGACCACTGTGTGGTTATATTTAATTGCAGTATAATGTCAGATTTCACAGTTTAATCAACAAAATGCCATCGATTTCAAATGTTCTCCTATTTGTTATGAGTCAGCATGGATGTAGAATTCCTGGTCTATGGATTCATTCAGGAAACAATGCAAAATGTTCATTTTCCTAACTTGATTTCAAACATCTTGCCATAATTTGTCTTTAAAACTTGTTGCTTCTTTAGTATCATTTGTTTTTCTAAAAGAAATGCTGCACAAATTTAGTTAGCAAAAAGCTTTTGAGCCACTGCAATATTCACAAAGTTAGAAGAAAACAACCAATGTATTTCTATCTTAAGAGGCAGGATATACCATTGTACGCTGTGCACACCATTACCAAACTAAGCAAGTGTTACACGATACAATACGTTCAGATACAGCCAAGCAATCACACTGCTAAAAGTGATGTCAGATGAAACTGTCTACAAATATTTACTAACAAACCTCTGGGACGTATTATCATCCATCTTATGTCCTTGAGCATTAACTTACACGTCTGAATGATGAATGCTGCTATGGTGCCTGCACAGGCAGAGAACTCCGAGTTGCTGCTCATCAGTTTAGTGAGCGCATCCCTCACAGCCTGTGGAACCTGGAGGTTGACAGAATCCTTCTTTTCTGTGAAAAAGAAAAAGTCAAACTTCATCTGGCATTGATCTCACTACATAGACCTGACCAAAAAAACAACAAAAAAAGAGAAGTTCAGTATATGGAGAGAGATCATGGTTCACTTTATTATCCCAGAAAGGAAATATTATATTACCGAATCATTCTACAGTACTTTATTTCCTGCACTTCCTTTTATTCATATGATTTGGTCCTCAAAAATAGCATTTAGCTATAATTATCATGAGACAAAGCTGATAATCAGGGTTCAAAATTTACTTTATGACTCATGTTCCCTTTTTAATTAATTCAGCTGACTACACTGCCCATTTTTTGGTATCACTCACCGTTTACATGTGTAACCATGACCTAAAGCATATTTTTAGACTTGGCTCAGAAAGCCAATTAAACGCAGAGCAGGGGTGTGTTTTTGCAGGATACATGCGTGTGTGCACCTCTCTTACTGTGCTGCCATCTCAAATACTTACTATGAATGGCTCTAAAAGAGACAGACGGCTTCTCTTTTACTGGCAACGGCGGAGGAACATCTGGGGGGGGGACATGGAATGAATAAATAAAGTGATGCCTCATAAGATACTACACTCTACCGTAACAGTTTTTAAAACTGGTTATAACGGTCATTGTTGACCCTTCCCAAGAATCACCCTCTACTCATCAGTAACTGCTTAACATGAGCCTGTATCCCATTTATTGTTTTATGCTTTCAGGACTACACGTTGACTGTGTAACTTCAGCCAACCCATCACCACTTCCCTCCACTATGCAAAAGTCAGGCCAATATATCATGAATATGGCAGCTGCAATCTCTGCATTTTGCAACCAGATTCTGTGCAGTAGTGAATGAGTAGTTGAGTGAAGTATGAGGCCACCAATCAAGACTATAAAATCATCTGAAATACACCCCTTTTTACATCATCAAATAACTTGTTAAACACCTTAACAGAAAAATTACCTGTACACACATCAGCGTGATATCATTTCAGTTTTTATTAGACCCAAACCTGCTGCTTCAGGGAAGAAAGACTTCAGGCCATCCAAGGTAGGCAACAGGTCCTGCAGAGCGAGCTCAGCAGCCTCGAGTCGAGCCTGCTTTTTGTTTATCCCCATGCCAGTCTTGTACTGGACCCCATTGATGACCACACAAAAAGCAAAATAAAACCCTGATATGGTGCCTGAGAAAACAAGAGATGAGAAACTGATTATAGTAATTAGTGTAAAAAAAAAACTCCTGAAGATTTAATAGATGGAATTTAATAGATGCTTTCTATCATTTTACAGATGAAGTGATACATCAATTAATCAAGAATAACAAATAACCGTTTGTGAAGTCTTAAAAAGAAGTCTAGATTACCTTGATAAACCATTTAATTCTAAAATTCATGCAGCATTACAAAACTCAGGTTCAAGTTGAATAATGGCTACTTCATCAGATCTAATAACAGTGGCAGCAGGTTCAAATTACCTGTGGTCTCCTTTACTTCCAAGTGGAACTGAAAAATCTGGGCAAGCTGATGCAAAAAAGACATGGCGTTTGTTTGGCCATTCCTGTATCTGTCGAGCAGTGTTTTAGGTATGGTATCTTTTGACTTGACAGCAGGATCTAGGCGGGAGGGTAGGAAAGGCAGATTAAAATTTACACATCTTATAGAGTTTCCACTTTTCCATAATAAAAAACAAAACATTGATTCCCCTGCAACATAAACCAAACCTTACACCAAACGACCAGTCTGGTAGTTAAGTTATCTATTCACAGAGCTGCTGACCCATGGAACCAGCCCAATGGGACCAGCCCCATAGAACCAGGCCCGTTGGACCAGCCCCATGGAACCAGGCCCGTGGGACCAGGCCCGCACTGTGGAACTCACCAGGTTCGAATGCGTTTTTCGCCTGTTGCTCAAAGACGTGTTTGCTAGGACCATCTGAGGTAGACGGAGTCGACGGAGTTTCATATGAATCCCTCAGTCCGGACGTTGCAGGCAAATCCTTTTTGGAAATTTGTGCAAAACTGGCTCCTCTGAAACCGCGAAATGATTGACGAGCTTGAAACATCCTGAAATCTTTAGTGATTACTGAAAAGAAGAGAACACCAAACTAATGTCTGACAGAAACCAGACCTATGTAGGCTTCCCAAAGGACTGCCTGAGGACTTCCAGGTGACCTTCAAAGGGCTCAAGGACATCCAGTGACTAACCTAATCTGACTAGCTGGGTAGCAAGTGGCTCAAATGATAACATATGGTAACAAAAATATACACAACGTAACGTCAGCTTTAACCGTTAACGTTAGCTGTGGTGCTATGTCAAAGTCAGTTCCCGTTGAGATGTTTTCCACATAATAATTAACGGATAATGGAACTAACGTTATCATAACCCTAACATGGGGGCGCTAGCATTACGGGAATCACGGTGTTAACACGGAAACAAAAACAACTCAAACGTTAAAGTGTTTGTTGATTTGAAGGTAAAATGCCATTAACGTAACGTAAATGAAACACTACGTCGATTAAAAAAAAAAAGCTAGAGAAAGAATTTCCCAACTCACCACGTCTCGAATTGCTGCTAAAGTTTGCCGTCAGTTAACGTTAGCAGCGTTTCACCTTCGGTTAAAGCTTCTGGCGCGTGCGTTTGCAGTCGTCACGGGACGAACCGGCTGTTTGGAAAATCACTAACGAAATGTTTGGATGCGATCTTCTTGTACAGAGAAGTTGAAAGTACAAGCTGTATGTTGTCCTCCAAAAATTCCTTACCATATATACATTACAGTTTTATTCTGTACTGTACATCACTTTCAGGGTAACTTCTTCTTCTTCTTCTTCTTCTTTCGACTGCTCCCATTAGGGGTCACCACAGCGAATCATCTGTTTCCACCTAACTCTATCCTCAGCATCCTCTACTCTCACTCCAGTTAACTTCATGTCCTCTTTTAGCACATCCATATATCTCCTCTTTGGCCTTCCTCTTGACCTCTTGCCTGGCAGCTCCATCTCCAACATCCTTCTACCAATATAACCACTAGCCCTCCTCTGCACATGTCCAAACCATCTCAGTCTGGCTTCTCTGACCTTGTCCCCAAAACAGCCGACCTGAGCTGTCCCTCTGATGTGCTCATTCCTAATCCTGTCCATCCTGGTC